>NC_058409.1:114017198-114039989 GCF_002201575.2 Neomonachus schauinslandi
TTTCTTTCTTTCTTTCTTTCTTTCTTTCTTTCTTTCTTTCTTTCTTTCTTTCTTTCTTTCTTTTTCTTCCTTTCTTTTTCTTTTTTTTTAAGTCATTCTCCCCAGGGTTGCAGCTTGTCTGTCTAGGAACAGCCCTGGTGGTTTGGGATGCTTCCTGCCTGTCCACAGCACTGCTCTCACATTTGAAGTGGTTTGGTGTGCCAATGAGCAAAGCAGTCTGTAAAAAACAAAATTGATTGTGAACAATGTTTTTAAAAATCTTTCAAAGCACTTCAAAGAACCTTTTGAACTAACACCATTTCGGAATAAGAATGAACTTCACATTATTAACATTTAGTAAAATTTCAAAAAATGCCCTTTTTAAAAACAAGCTCAAATGTTTGTTGAAATATCATCAAGTCTTATATCTAGTAATATCTAAGTACTTATGGGTTTCATTAAGCGGAGAGTTGAGTCAACTCTACTGATAACCCAGTACAAAAAAGCACATATAATAGTCTAAAATATGAATTTTGGATATATTGACTCCCACTGTATCACTGATTTTGATGACAAAAGAATTTCAAAACATCAAGTGTGACACTTTTGGATTAAATTTGACCTTTAGAAAAACAGTGTGACAAAACCCGTCATAATTAATTGTATTTTATCATGGTTTGCAAGGCTGCCTTTCTTTACAGTTCACTTTTCCACATATACTTGTTTACATAAAAGCCTTTTATAAAATACTTTTCTTTTTTTAAAGATTTTATTTTTAAGTACTCTCCACACCCAACATGGGGCTCGAACTTACAACCCCAAGATCAAGAGTCACATGCTCTATCAACTGAGCCAGCCAGGCGCCCCTAAAATATTTTTTAATGTAATTGGAAATCTACCATCATTCTTTTGCTCTAAGAACACTTCTCCTGCATCTCTTTGCCCAAAGTCTATTTGCTCCAAAGAACCAGCAAATCTTTATTATATCTCTGTATCAGTGAAACTACAAACTTCACCATACCCGTCTGTGTGCAGGTTCTGGAACACCTCTAAATCAAGGACAACCATGAGCCCTGTTTCTGTCAAGTCCCAAGATTTAAAGGAAGAAATGGTTACAAGTCAGGGTATAAAAAAATAAGTAAAATTGAGCGTGGAATTTTATTTCAGCTGAAAGTTATTCTTGATATGTGCCAACCAGTAAATGTTTGAAAACATTTACTTCTTTCTAGTGTTGATGGACACTGAATCTTCTTTCTTTCTTAAGAGTATGACCTGATACTTGTGCTCAAAATCCACGATATTTCCTGGAACTTCCTTGCTGCTCCTGGAAACCCACGTCATTCATTCTGTCTCTCACAGGCTGGATGCATTTTAATTTTTAAGAGGTCTTCAAAAATTGATTTATGTTTTCATTATGGAAATATTTCTTGTGGTTTGAGTGGAAAATAGAATAACTGTGATATGAGGAAAGGTACAAGGGACTCTCAGAAAGGGGAATAAAAATTAGTTTAATGTAACATCTTTCTTCTCTACAGCCATTTCTTTTATAATGTACCTTATTTGCATCTATTTCCTGGAAAGCAATGTTATCATCCCCTACTGCTTTTATTTGTTTCTTAATTGCCATGGCCACCTGAGGTGGGTGAGGGGGAAAGCTCCTAGTGGAAGGAGGAGTAATAAAGAGAAAATTGTCTTTTAAAAAATAGTTTATCATTGTTATCTAGCTCTGTTTCCTGAAATCCAAATTCTTATTGCTTAAATCTGTTAATATCTGAGGCAGTAATAAAAACTTTTTGCAATTCAAAAGTAAAAGTCCTTGGAGAAATATATTTTTAGTAATGCTCAGAAATTGCTATTTTTAACAATATTTAAGACTTCCTCTGTGTGATGTTAAACCCCATGACCAGGTGGATCATAAACATATTTCTTGCCACTCGTCTATATGATTGTTTGAAGTTTTGACTGAACTGAAGGTAAGAACTGAAGATTTTGACATCTTGTTGATGGAGACTATGACCAAAGGTCTAGTCCAAACTCTAAGGACTTAATTAAAGGCTTAATTAAATATGACTTTTTTTACCTCCATTGCTTTTCAGGAGAGGATGAGGGGGAAGACTGAATGTTGAAACATATTATGACCGTATTTTAGATATGGAAAGCAGCTTCTAGATAATCCAAACTCTACATTTTACAAATGAAGAAAAAGTGGACATTCCAGAGCTATTTAGATATTCTGACTCAACAGAACTCAGTGATTTTTTTTTTTACTCTACTGCAAAGCTTCTGTATTCTAGACATTTACTCATCTATCTAGATTATTAAAGTAGCTTTTCAGCTGTGTTGCCTTTCCTTGATCTCTCCCTTCTATACTTTGACACATGACTTCCAGATTAATAGTCCTAAATGTTAGTTTTATCATGCCACTCTCTTACCCTACCTCTTTCAATGATACACCAGTGTCAAAGAAACACTTCCTTCCTAGTAGGATGCTCTATTCTAAAACTTGTTCACATCCTCCTTCCTCTGTGATGCTTTCCTTGATGCCTTCCTCACCAGGTCACAGTGATATGTCCTCAGGATTTATTGCTCAACCCAATCCCAAACAAATTATAATTTGGTAATAAATGAAAAAAATGCTGTTATAAACTATAATATACTTTATATGCTATTGTGATTATCATTTTCCTTAGTATTCTGCATAATCCCTTATATGGAAATATATATATAATAAGTGGTCAGTTAAATATATGATACATTAATTAATATATATGATTTGTGATACTGTAGTAGATTGTCATGACAATGATGATGCCGGCGATAATGAAGGAAAGGAGGAGGAGAAAGCACATAAAAAGATAATAAATATAACAGCAACATAACTGAAAATTCTTGGACATCGCCCACTTGCTTTTCTGGTGCTTCTTTCCATTTTTCTCAGTTACTCAATGGCCTCATTCCACTCCAGCAGGCCCCAGAAGTGAGCTCTGCAGACTTTCAACTAGACTGTTCATAAGAAAAGCATGGCTTCAGGTCCTCACTGCCTATAAGTTCTATCAAAATCTATCCAAAGATAGCAGGAGGGGAAGAATGAAGGGGGAAAATTGGAGGGGGAGACGAACCATGAGAGACTATGGACTCTGAGAAACAAACTGAAGGTTCTAGAGGGGAGGGGGCTGGGGGGTTGAGTTGGCCTGGTGATGGATATTAAAGAGGGCACGTATTGAATGGAACACTGGGTGTTATATGCAAACAATGAATCATGGAACACTACATCAAAAACTAGTGATGTAACATATGGTGATTAACATAACATAATAAAATTTTAAAAAAAAATCTATCTAATCCTGTTCTACTTCTTGGCCTTGAAAGTTAACCATTGATGGTTCTTCCATGCTTACGCACCTAAGATCTAATGAAAACAGTTCTGTAAGAGTTTACCTAACCCAACTGACCAGCATTTTCAGTGTAATTACTGGAATACTTGTGTTCTTGTGTTCTTCAGTTCTTTCATTTATCTTTTGAATTTTCTTTGATTTCACCCAAAACCATTAGCTAAGTAAAACAAAACTGGCAAAGAAATGGAAAAATTGTCAAAGAATTACCTTCTAATGAAACTTTTGACAAGATAGCTTCACAGAGAAAATATTTTCAAATTTCAGTAATTGGACATATCTTATGTTTTAATAAAAATAATTCTAGAACACACACACAAACATGATTTAAAAGCCTTCAAATTGACTTAATGGGGATCATAAATCTAAAATATGATGCAGATGAACAGATAAAAATACCCATAGACACTTAAACTTATTGCTTAAAGTGAATATAATAGAAATTCCTAAAATAAATATAGTAGTAACTACATAAAATAATTCAGAATAACTAATTAGGATTTCTGGAATGGAAGAAATTTATTTATTATAATATATTGATTAGTTAAAGGGGAAAATTCAATAGAGATTAAAAGAAAAAATTAAGTCATAAATTTTATAGAAAAGTTAGCAAAGGCAGAAAGAATTTGAAAAATTAATGTAAATAACAAATACATGAAAAAATACTGAACTAATAATGTTTAGTAATATCTTAAAAAGGCAAAGACTGAAATGGTAATACTTAATTTTGGCAAAAGTGAGATGAAATGAATAGTTTCATCCACTTTGGAGATGTGCTAAATGTAGCAAATTTTCTAGGAAACAATTGAGAAATATCAGTCAAGACACTTGAAATAGTCACACTGTTTTATCCAGTAACCCTATTATTTTCCCAAGAACACTGCCAAAGATTTAATCTGGAATATATGTTCAAGATTATTCACTTCAGTGTAGAGCTATTTATAATGGAAACAACCCAACATTAGTGTTCATGAATCAGAGAATGAATAAAATTCATCCACAAAGTGAAAATATTATGGAACAATTAAAAAATGGGGCTCCTGGGTGGCTCAGTTGTTAAGCGTCTGCCTTTGGCTCAGGTCGATCTCAGGGTCCTGGAATTGAGTCCCACATCAGGCTCCCTGCTCAGCAGGAAGCCTGCTTCTGAACCCTTTCCCACTCCCCCTGCTGTGTTCCCTCTCACTGTCTCTCTCTCTGTCAAATAAATAAATAAAATCTTTTTAAAAAAATTATGTTTAAAAAATATTTAATTACATGAGACAATGTTCATAATGATACTATAGATAAAGCATGATCTCAGTCTTATTAAATAACATATATTGAATACACCATCAACAGAGCTTCTTTATGGTGTTGAAATTGCAAATAATCTCTAATTCTTTACAGTTTTCTATATTTCGTTTCCTTACTGTAATTAATCAATATTACGATTTTTGTAGTTATAAGAATAAGTTAAAGCCCACAGTGCCATTATTTCAAGTGAGTCCTCTGACCATCTTTACTTTAGCAATTTATACTGGCTGAGGCTTATTATGCTTGGTCTTATTTCAAGTATGTTTCTGGAAACAGGAATTCCGCAAGAAAGCATCACCTGTTACAAATTAAGAATATGCAAATTTTGAACTGTTATTTGCCAAATTTAAATATACTCAAAAATATAATCAGGATTTGATCTTTCTCAGTAAAGAATCCCCTTTACCAATTTCACTAATATAATTTTATTTTTTAATAAACAGCGTATTTTTTCTCTTGCCAGTACAGTCTAAATCAAGAATTTAGGAATGATCCCAATTATATAACTTTTACAGTTACAACTATTTAGGTTCAGTTACAACAAACTTATTATTATGATTTTCATTTGGTGAAATCTTACTTGTCTATCCAAATATCAATACTTTGGAATTCATTTTCCTGGACAGCTCATTCTGGTTCTATTTTTTACTCTCTTCTGAGGACAGTAATGGCTGTGAAATTTCTTATAAAGGACCTGCAGGATATATCTTAAAGTTGTTTTACTTTTTTGTTTTTTGTTTGTTGTTTGTTTTGTTGTTGTTTTTCTTAGATTGTATGTTTATTTGATTGGTAATTAATGGTACAAAGAAAGACTCTTCACTACTTTGTGCCTCCTTGAGTTGACAATATCAGGAAGAGGACAAAATTCTGATGTATTTAATTTGTTTGCCCTGTTTTCTCAAGCTAAGGGAAAAACAAAAGTCATATGCTTACTTCACTAGTCTATAACCCCTGATACTGCACAGCAGTTACAAATGTTAATTCTTTTCACTTTAGTTCCATGGGGCAGAATGAGCTGGTAAAATGTTTATATAGGCTAGTAAATATCCCTTATACTGTTCTTGCTTTAATCACAAAGTTCTTTGTGGTCAAGTATCATGTTTGCTAGTGGTTCTGGAGAGTACCTCATATAAAGTGAGCATTTATTAACGATAATGATATTTTAACACACATGAAATTTGAAATGCCCATAAAGACAGATACCTCTTTTGTATGTCATTACCCTGGTCATTTCCTAAATAACATAGAAAAATAAAATGACATAGATTCTTTTTAAAGAAACCAAATTATTTGCCTTGTACTCTCCCCTTCTTTGAGTAGTAAAATCAAACCAATGCAACATGTGCTGAGTGAACCACAAGGGTGTAATCCAATGTCATAAGGATTTTTAAATGTTCACTATTTGGACTGGCTTTCAGTATTAAGGCTGCATTCATTAAAAAAAAGTACACTCTTTATGTTGATATTTTGCAGACTTATTCATAAAAAGTAAAACTGTATCCAAAATGAATTACTGTTGCCGGCTGTTTTTCTATTCAACCGTCTTTTTTTAAATCATCTTTTCATTGCTCACTGAAGGACTTTGCCTATAAAATTTTAAGAAGTTACATCTGAAATAGGTACATACACTAGAGCTAGCCTCTTAAATGGGATTTAATGTAACTATTGATAGCATACCATGTAGTAATAAAAGTACAGTTGTTACTGCAACACGACTTTATTTGCATCATTTCATATCCTATGTGTGCTTTGTGTAAAATTTATTTACAAGAACCACAGCAGCTAGTTCTTTTGTAGATAATGTAAGAATGACATTGTGATTAAAATATTATGCAGATTTTCATCAATATTTTTAAGTATCTATATTTAGTGTATAGTTTTATGTTACTGAGAAATCCATTTTTTTAGAAGATATGTGTATGTCAATAAGTAAATTCAAAATTATAGTATGTTTTGAGCCAAGAATATAGAAGTGATCATTGGCTTCCGTATTACTTAGCCCACATATCAAGTGAATGAACAAAAAATAAGAGATGCCATTATAGAATATTAATAAATTTGAAACATGGCAAGGTAGATACATTTTACCATATTGAGTTTTTTTAACAAAACTTTTCTCCACATCTATATCATTTTGGTTTTAGGGCATGTTTCTAAATCTATTTTTTAAGAGACTTTTTAAAATATGTGCCATTAGTATGCTTAATTTGCAGCGTAATCCCAAAAGCCAGATGTTTCTTGTTTAACCTACAATTTTAACTTTTATTCACATTCACATCATGATTTTAATTGACAGCAAACATAAGTATATTTCTCCTTTACCAAATCATTTTGATGCCAAATTCTGCCACCTTGATCTATAGAACTAGTGATGGATTTGACTTCTCAGGAAATGAAAAGTAACTAAAATTTTTAAACTCAAATCGATGCTTAAAACGACAGATAAAACTGAAGAATTCACTCCATAGAATTTCAAGATGGACTATGAAACTTTAATAATCAGGATAGTGTGGTTTTATTGGCAAAAGGATCGATGCATTTATCAAATGGCACATTATAGGAAACTTGGAAACTGACACATAGGAATATAGTCAACAAATTTATTATTAAAACTAAAGTTTTTCGGGGCAGTTTAAGTGTCACAGCAAAACTGAGGGGAAGGTACTAAGATTACTCGTTTGTTCTCCCACACACACACAGATGCATAGCATCCCTTTATGGTCAATATTCCCCACCAGAGTGGCACATTTGTTACGAATGATGAACCTACATGGACACATCAAATTACCCAAAGTCTATAGTATACATTACAATTCTCTCACGGGGTTGAACATTGTACAGGTTTGGACAAATATATGATGACATGTGGGAAAACGGGGGAAATCCAAATAAGATCTGTATTTTAGTTTATAAAATGTACCAGTGATAATTTCTTAATTTTGATAAGTGTTCCGTGGTGTATAGGATGTTAACACTAGAGGAAACTAAGCAAAGTGTATATAAGATATGTTAAGTAGGTAAATAACATCAGGATGTTGGGTTTTTTTTTTAATCTGGGTGAAAATAAATAAAATCAGATTTTTCTTTAAAATTCCTTTTGAAGGCAGCAATAACACTTCATGATTCAAATACAATAAAGGAAAATAAATTGTAAACACTGACAGAAATATACATTTTCTGCGCCATTTTGTACTTTTCCGGTATCCAATATGAAACTATTCAAATGAATACGTTTAAATAATAGTCATGTTTTTAAAAACATAGGTTGATTTTAATAAATCAAAATAGGGTTCACCAAGACACAATTATTTTACTAATTACATGGATCATCGGAAAGAACTTTTCCTTTGCAAAATCACCCAAAATATGAATTTGTTTAAAACTAATTCCAATGCACGCCTTGACAGAGACTGTTTTCCTAAATTTTATTTTTCCAAGCCTCATAGGTGAAATGTAATTAGCAGCTGAAGCTGTAGACACTTCAGTTATGGAGGAATCTTCAACAGGAAGAGGGGTTAAGAAGTTAAACCACAGTAACAATGATGCATCAGTGAAAGGCATGTTCCTTTTCATGCATACGCTTTAAACTAGAAAACCTGTCATGTGAAAGAATAGATGTTCTTTGAGTCACGGGTGGCAATGTAAGTCACAAGCTTATCCTGACTTTTTAGCCTGAAGCTGAAGTCCTTGCTTCTCAGGCTGACGACTCCCCTGCAGCGTTCCAGTGTGCTCCCCCCTGTTAAACACGCCATGGGGATTATCAGCCGGCAATTACAAACTCTTCTGTGTAGGTTCCTGATGTTTAAATTGACTGACTTGTAATTTTAACTTTTTCTATTGCTATCTTTAATCTCTGTTAAGATGGAATTCACAGTCGTCAAAATTAAAAACCAAACAAGGCCGGTTTTGAATTAAATTTGAAAAACATCTTGGCTGTTGTTACACACCAGTATCAAGGAGATTGTGAGGAGGAATACACACACAGACATGCACAGCGAGGTTCTTAGGCTGCGTTTTGTTTTTCCATAATGACAGTATGGAAACTAACAGAGAAAATCCTAGGCGGGCATTGGAAGACTTGATCCAGGGGAGTGGAGTTAAAGGGAAGAAGTTTGGCTCAGGTTCAGACATGTTTGAAACTCTGCGTGAGTACCTGGAGACCCACAGGAAAGGGGACAGAATGTGACCCATCTCACGACCAAATAACAGTGTTACAGAGTGAGAACATGAAGTTGGGCACTTAGCTCAATGTTTATTTACCTGCCAAAGTCAGCCTACTGCCCGGGGTTTTCTCAGGAAGTGTTTTGAGAGCTGACGTGCACCTCATTGGGGAAATTCTTTGAGGTTGGGACTCTGGGCCTTCTGCTCAGGCCCTCTGCTAAGCACATTGCTTTGACCTCCCCTTCGAAGTCCTCTGGGTTACCAGTGCCTATGTAGAGCCTAGGCCCAACCATGCAGCTCCAATCCATCCCAGAACAGCCTACCCAACCCTGCCTTGAAATTCGAACTCCTGGTACCCCATGAGGTCATACCCTCTGTGATCTCTGCATGATTCTTGAGTATTCGTTGGATTGCCCAACCCTAACTTTTGCCCATAGATCTGATCTGGAGGCAAGCTTGTTGATCTGTCTGTCTCCACAACACAAGGTGGTAAGCTCCTTGTTGTGTTCCCTCGCCTACTGCATAGAGAAGAGTAAACAAATTTTGGTGACTGTCTAGGCAGTGTCCACCTCAAACAGACAAACAAAAGATCAGAAAATGATAAGTACCTGAAAATTATGGAGATAATTACCATACATTAATGTAATCGAGAGTCTACTTAGATGGTGTGGAGAAGCTGCCCTTGAGGGAATGACTTTGAAACTGACAGCTTAAAAAAGGGTCTGCCTGAAATGAGCAGTGCGGGTAGAAGGGACAGCTCATACAAAGGCCTCGAGCTAGAAGAGGGTGCTTGTGGAAACAACCCAAGAAGGTCAGAGTGTCTGGAGGGTAGAAGGGGACATAGTGCTGAGACGTGGTTGGAGACATGGACAGGAACATGTGACGTGGGACTTTAGTTCTAAATGCAAGAGAAAGTCACTGGAGTTTTAGCCCGGGCATGACATAATCTGATTTTTCTTTTGAAAGGTTCACTCTGGATTTTAGAGGACAGGACACAGGAGCGTAGAAACCAAGTTTAGAAGGTTCTGCATTGACCCCGGAGAAGCAAGGCATGTGGACACCTCCAAGAGTGGCAGAAGTTTGCCTCTGGGATCCTCCTTTTCCCAACCTTGCACAGGTGACCAAGCCCCCTCCTGATGGACACATTCCTTCTTTAGATACATTGTCTTTTGTCAGATTAAAGTCCGGTCTGGCCAGGTTCTTTTTAAGATGCTTTTGAAAATACCTGCTTTGATCCATCATATCTTGATTTACAGTTTAACTTTCAGAGAGCAAATTTCTTTTCTAATTCTCAGAAGGCACTTCTGATAAAACCTCCCCATGTACTGCATATACTCTAAGCTCCAAGTACGAATAAACTTGCTAAAAAGTTTTTAGGAGTAATTACTTTAAAATATTTATGGAAGTACAGGAGTTAGAAATACTGAGAGAAAAACAACAACAAAAAAAAAACAAACAAACAAAAAACATGAACAAAAAGACCTTTCCAGGTTCCTCTCACATAGTTTCACCACACGATACAATCAGTAACGGTTAAATTGTAGCATCCTAAGAGCTACTGGAGACCTTGGAGCTACTTAGCCTTACTAATAATATCATCTTAAATTTATATAAAAACTTTCATAAAGACCTAGAACCTTAAACTTAGTCATCATTTCCTACTTCACCAGGCCTCTCCCACCCAGATGTGGAAGTCCCCTCTGTAATGTTTCATTAAGTTCTAGTGTACCTCATCTGCTTCAGAAGGGTGGGAGAGATGCAATTACATAAGAAACTGTCCCTTCCCTTATGAAGCCCCTGACTACGGAGGAAGGCAGACCTACGGCCATTTAGAATACAGTTTGCATGGGCCACTGCTGACTCAATGTTTTTGTGCTAATTGGAAAAAGAAAAGCCTTTATGAAAATACTTTACTTCCACCTGTCAGAATATTATTTGTAATGTATGGATGTTTTTGAAACAAAACATGTTACTGCCATCTGCCTGAAGTTTGTCTAAATAAATATACAAATACATTTGTCTAAATAAATACCCAGTACCCCCCGTGTTATACCCATCTTGCACAACCGTACACAGCCATCCTGGTTAGTATGTTGGAACAAGAGGATCCCAGAAAAGAAGGAAGGAAGGAAGAGGGGAAGAAGGAGAAACTGATAGGTCGAGAAATACTTCACGGAGGATGCAGAGCTGCCTAAATTCTGACCATCTTAAGCAAAACATCTTCAAACAGTTTTTAAGATAGCACTTCTTTGTGGTAGGTAAAAGAACAAAATCTCAGTCTGCAGAAGGGAACACTGGACAGGGAGACATCCGCTGATTTATGTAACACTATGAGGTCAAAGCCAGAATCCCAGTATTCTGCCATTCCATCACCTACCTTCCCACTTGACTGTGTTGTAGTCTGACTTTCTCATTCCTTTATAGTCTCAAAATTAATGCTTCTCAAGTGAAAATACCAATGATTCCAAGGCAGACCATTCTTAACTCCTAAGACTGTGTCATTTCATAGTATGAAACTCAGAAATACTAGACGTGCGTTTACTCCATCCAGGTCGGAGCCCCTCCCTCCCATCCATCCCCGGGACTCCTGGCCTGACTGAATCCCTAACCCCTCACCTGCCAAAGCGCGAGAGCCTGCATCTCCTTTCCACACGGGTCTGGTGCCTCTAGTATCCTCCATGTGGAAGAAGAAGAAGGAAAATGCTTTCAACTATTTTTAGGTCAAGAGTCAAACATGAACAGGTCTCAGAAGTGAAATGCTGGCATTCCTGAACAGTAACAAAACAGCAGTAGAAACAAGTACCAAAAAGAAAACATCAGTAATATCTACTACTCTTTAATAATGTATTAAAATAATCTAGCAACCCCAATTTTCAATACACTGGAAGCAGACAGCACTTCCATCAGATCACGGGACTTCTGGACTTAGAAATCCCCATGAAGGGGGATAACTGTAGGGTTACTTTTGGATAGAACCAAAAAGAGATATAAATTCTTGAAGATAAATTAAAGGAGGTCTATAGGTTTGCGTGTCTATTCATTTTCTGATTCATTTCTTTTTGCCTGTCATTCTGGATAATCTCAGTTTCAAAGACAACTGAATACTTAAAATCACTATTCCTCAATAGGCAACTTTCATTTATACCTGTTCAAAATTGAAATTTAGAAATGAAGGACAATATTTTTATTTCAATGGTATCCTATTGTTCTAAATAGCTTGGACAAACATTTTTTTTCTAGCCTAAGTTTCTATAGGTATAATAATCAGTCATTTTAATTTCCTCTTCTGGTTAGAATACTAACTTAAAAAAAAATGTCACTTGCTAATTTGAACCACCCCTTCCCCCAGCACTTAGCATGTTCTCTCTGTCTCTGCTATCTCTCTCTCTCTCTCTCTCTCTCACACACACACACACACACACACACACACACACACACACACACACACTTAGCTGAATATCTCAACTCAAGGGGAGAAATTTTCCTACAAGTTTTAACAAGAAAGTCCTGATACAGCACTGGTACCAGATTCTCTGCTCATTTTTTATAGCCTCCCCAAATTAATATATCTTTGTCATTTCTTTTCTACTTTCTATGCAAAACTAACTCTTCATTTCCCAATTTTCCTGGAAGTTTCTGTTTCCAAATATTGGGGGGGAGGAGGTATTAGGCAAATGTGATGTCACTCAAAATACCTATTCTCATATTTCTATTTGTTATTCAGGAGTATTAATTTTATACCTAATACTAAAAACTTTCCACAAAGCATTTAAGAAGGATGTTTTGTTGTTCAGTTTTAAAAAAATGATTGTATGCTGATATGTACTGTACTGTACTGTACTGCATCTGACTTACTCCAATTGCTTGTACATTTTCCAAAGAGAAAAGATTACTTTCTGTGGTGAGAGCAAAGGTGAGGTGATTATGACTTGGCTTTGTTTTGTTCATTTTTGTTCATTTGCTGCTTTGTACTCTTGACAAACAGTATGCTGTCAATTGAATTGTAAGAAATTAGGATAAAGCTGTTCCTCAAAATGTAAACAAGACAACAAGACTCATGTTTGTTCGTTGTTCTGTTAGTTTACCAATGATGGGCAGAAAGTTGGCGTTGTCACAGATTGCTGTCTTCTTTTGTGGATACTTTGTTTTTTTTGAAGGGGTGTGTGCGATTTTAAGCGTAATTACACTATTATGTAAGTCAACTATCTTGGTCATGGCAGGTTAGAAAGTGAAATAATTTCATAACTTGTTTGATAATTACTAAGCCTGAAGATGTATCTTATTTGGACACTAAATCAAGAGTATTAGATTAGATGTCATGATTAGATTATCCAAATGCAAAATATGTACTACAGTTGAGATTGTTTTTGAAGATACACACACACACACACACACACACACGAATACATCCTGAACTCTAAAACCTTAAGAAATTTGACTAAAGTTAGGTAAAATGTAAAATGTCAAACAGACTACATAAGAAGCTACTTTAAATATTCTTCATAATGAAAATGCTTGGATAATGTGACTATGAACATAGATTTCTCAATTAAGTATATTTGTTGATACACGATAATATCTTGACACCAATATTTCACATTTGTTTAGACCTTTGAATTTTTAAAAGCACCTTCATATCTATAATATCTCTTTATATGTTAATTGGATTCAACATAAAATTGCCATTGCAGTGATTGTTAAATTGCAAATAATTTAAAGAAACAATTTGTATAGGTGCATTTCAAATAACACATTAAAAATTATTTCCTATATGCAACACTGAAATGTTTGTGTTAAAACTGATTTCTGAGAAATTAGTCTGTACACATACACACACAAAAGAAAAATATTATAATTTGGGTTCTACTTAGGCAAGATGAAGAACTGAAGAAAAGATCCACGTAAATAGGAAAAAAGTATTTAAACTTACAACATTTACTCCCAAATTTGCAATGAACTAACCAGTAAATTGGAATTACGTAGACCAAGAAATGGTTGGCATGTTTTACTTTCTAAATATTGTGGTCAGGTAATATCCCAGACCAATTAAATCACAATTTCACGGGGTGAGAGCAACCACGATATAATTTGAAACTAGCCAGGTGATTCCAATGAAGTTTGAACACTATGATGTGACATAATGACATGACAGTATTATTTAGGTCTTCACTATTACAGTTACAGAATACTATGTATACATTAAAGTTGTATTCAAGAGATACCCTCTATATTTTAAAATTCTCTACTTTTAAGAAATCTAAAATTTTACTTGTGTGAAAATATAGCATATGCAAATCACTGACCGGATTATATTTTGTCATGCAGAATGGAATTCAGTTATGCTATAATACAATGGAAACATAAAGTTTACAACCCACCAACCCCAACTATTATAAAAATGCACAATAGATCCTGAGTTACGGAGGATTATCTAAGAGAACACATGTCCTTTGAAACAAAAAGAAAATAAGTGACTGCATAAATGATTGAGAATGCCTAAGTTTGAAAAATGAAAAGCAAAATTCATTTACACATATGTGCTTTAAAATTTTTAATGTCGTTTTGACTGTTATTAAGCAGAAACACTAGTCTCTGAGAGGGGAAAATCTCATATCTGTTTTCAATTATCTCGAGGTAGAGCTTTAAAACACAATCAAAAATTGATTCTATACTTCTATTTAAAATGAGTACCTCATCTCTGATATTCTTCATCCTCATTTTTGACCTGAGTCACATATTTCAGTCTGTCCTTTACCCAGAGTCATAAATTCTAAAAGAACATTACATTACTGTCAATCATTGGGTCAGCAAAAGCAGGAGACCAATGCGCTCTGCATGACCTCAGCATCTCAGTAAGCCAATGAAAATATTAAAAGACTGGCTTCTACAATATTCCAGGAGTGAATGTCAGCACTGTGGAGTTCCATCAGCTGCGAAACTTTTAACAGGAGCACCAGAATATGGTCCAGAAAACTGTTGACTAGTACATTAATTTGTAGAGCTATTGTGCCCTAGGCATAGATATATATTTTTTATTATGGACTATAATAATAATGACATTTAATCATATCTTCATTTACGTTCTGGCTCAGCTTCTGGGAACAACTTCCATCCTACTTTCATGATATTTTGAATATAATTGATTATTGGCACCATTATCAATATAAATTGTGACCAAAGGAGTCTATCAGATGCACCTAATAAAGTTAAATGCACTAAAACACAGATATCTCAGATGACTGAATCCTTGAACAGCTAATTAAGGTACACTCTTATTTCATTTTTCATAAGAATAATCTGCTCTGGACATCAGCCAAAAAAGAAGGTAGGAGAGTATTTTTCCCCATGGCTTAGAGAATAGATTATGTTTATTCACTGTGATTAGCCAGACGATTTATATGGATTGCTCCCATAAATATAATCATTTCCAAAAATTAATTCAATTTTTTTATCTAGTCCAACAGAAGTAGGATCGTCTTTATGTACTGTCTCCTATATTAGGAATAAGTTAAACATTCATATAGCATATTATATAAATGTTAAGCCAAAAAAGTTCTTTCATGCTTTTAATATGCTATGTTTTTGTAATGATAGTTTTGTATTTATTTCTGAGGAGAATCTTTCATTTTAAAGCCAAAATGTAATTAAATGGAATAAAAGAGTCAGCATTGTATTTTTTTAAAGGTAATTGGTAGTTTCTTAACGGTTAAATTTAAAAACACTAAAAAACTTTATTGCAAGCATTTATACTTCACTCCCAGGGGTGGGAGAAATCTTGAGATCTAGTTGCAAGCTGATTATCTGAAACAGTTGTGTTTTTTTTTTTTTTTAAGTAGTGACAAATACGGATGCATCCTAATTGAATTTTCCACTTCATTTTGCCCATTCTGTAGTGTAAGCAATAGAGTAAATCCTGTTTTTAGCTATGCAGGATAAAAGTCTATTTGAAGTTGGAGTCTATAGCTGGCTTTTCACAGTAAATTGACCTTGCTCAGCACAGCCAATGTCATAATGCTCTGCTTTATCTAGGCTGAGAGAGAAAATCGCAAATTGCTTCTGCATGATTAGTTCTGCCACTTCAAACGTGTTTCTTCCGAGTTGGCTTCCACACTTACTGCTAAAGATATGTGCCACTGGGAAATGCTGATCTGACTCTGAACTTCTCCAATTAAATAACCCTTTAATTGCCAGTTTGAGATGATGGGTTTGGCAAAGCAAAAAGAAAGCTATCTTTTAATCAATGTAACTTAAAAGCATTTTTCATATGCTATATACATAAAAGAATTCTTTATAAAAACTGACATACCATATCTTATAAAATATATCAAAATTAAATTTAATGCAAAATTAGATGAAGTTATAAAAAGGATTGAAAGTTGAATCTGAGAGGCTGGTGCATGTATTTAATCACTGTATAAAGTATACAGTTTTTTTCCCCCTGAATTATCTGAACTACTCTAAAAATTGCAATATTATCATACATAGAAAATTTACTTTCCTTTTCATACAAAAGTTTGTACCCTAACTGCTTTAGAAATTCATGGAATTGAAATAATATAAATACAATTTAATTTTACCCGATCAAGAATAAAACATTGCATGACCGATCGTTACAGAAATATTAAGAGGCAGTCATTCCCAAATAGGTAATAGGCTATCCATTTTACCAAAAAAAAAAAAAAAAAAAAACCCACAAACAAAGAAAAACAAAAGAACTAATGATTTATATATCCAGTTAGAATATTAGGGACACAGTTCTCCAAATAAACAGTTATGCCAAAGAAATAGAGTCTAAAAATAGGTTTTCCCCTCTAACTTCTTATATCACTTAGTATAGACTTCTAAAACCAGTAAAATATTAATTTTACACCTCATCAAAATATAAATGTAGTGACTTTCATGATGAACAGGAATTGCATTAACTATTACAAATCTCAGAAAACATAGGATTGAATTCGCTGAGAACACTCCAAAAAAGAATAAAACAGCAGTGTATCTGAAGAAATTACTCTTAGCTGAATTCATGGATTTACCTTCTACTAAGAAAACTGCACAGTCATAAAGACCTTCAAGACAATGAACATATAGCAAATGAGAAAGTTGGAATTAGTGAAAAGAAATCTGTCCTTTTGTTTTCTGTTTGCTGATTTGTTAGATTTGTTTAGTTTGTCAAATGTTGAAGTTCTAAACCATTTTGGGGTCAGACACCCATTTAAAATTGGAAGCTAACATTGGTTAAATGTCTTTGGTGAGTTAACTTTTAAATTTTGGTATTATATTATATATGACACATTATTATATATTTTATATTAGAGAGATATATATATATTATTTCAACTGAAATAAAGGGTAGATACCAAACTAAAAGAATTATGCAAGTAATTGAGGTTCACTACCCAAGTGTTCACATTGAAGACTGGAATCTATCCTTCGTGCCATCTCTTACCTCATTTTTGCTGTACTGCTGTAGAGAAACGTTTAACAGATATTTTAAAACTAGGATTTGTTCAGGGGGTCCTGGGTGGCAGAGTTGGTTAAGCAACCAACTCCTGGTTGCTGCTCAGGCTGTGATTTCAGGGTCATGAGATCAAGCCCCGTGCCGTGCTCTGCGTGGAGTCTGCTTAACTAAGTTTCTCTCTCCCTCTCTCCGCCCCTCCCTGCCACTTGCTCACTCTCTCTCTAAAATAAATAAGTCTTTTTTAAAAAATAGGATTTGCTCAGTGTGTTAAGAAAGGAGAATAAGAGGGCGCCTGGGTGGCTCAGTTGGTTAAGCGACTGCCTTCGGCTCAGGTCATGATCCTGGAGTCCCTGGATCGAGTCCCGCATCGGGCTCCCTGCTGGGCAGGGAGTCTGCTTCTCCCTCTGACCCTCCTCCCTCTCATGCTCTCTGTATCTCATTCTCTCTGTCTCAAATAAATAAATAAAATCTTTAAAAAAAAAAAAAAAAAAAAAGAAAGGAGAATAAGAGGAATGCAAAATTCATGGGGCTGGCCTGTGCTAAAGCATTGCTAGGAGAAACAGGTAGGAATGACCCAAACTGGATAGATCCACTTAAAGGTGAAGAGAGAACGAGAAATGTGTTACCTGACAAATAATTATGCGTATCAAAGGTTCTGCTAACCAGCCTGACACATAAATGGCACATGTTGTCAGCTTCTATTAATCTCTTTACAAATGATGACAGCACCAAGAAACAACTACTTTTATTTAAGAATTGAATGTTTGTAGAAAGTTCCAGGCGTTTTTCTGATTCAGAAATTCACATATTTTTAAGTAATAAAAAACTTGTAATTTCTTCATTTGCAACCAAATTTGATGATGTGAAAGTATTAAGTATTAGGCAAAAAAGATTATTTCATTATGTGGTATCATCGTGTCAACTTTTTATAGAAAACTGCTTAGATCAATCATAAACATTTTATAGGCTTGAAGATGCCTGAACTGAAGTATGTTGTATTTGAGGGAATCAGTTAAGAATTCAATGAAATTATAACTTTAAAAAGGGATATTTTTAAATAAATGTAAATCCTAGAATGAATTTGTGAAATCGTTAGGAAAAAACATACAAAATGTATGTTGTTGACTAAAAAATGAAATTTTTAAAAACTTTCTCCTAAACTGGAGGAGGCACAAATTCAGGAGTGCTACCAATACAAGAAAACATGATTCCAGTCAATTCTCTGTTTTATTCAGGGGTCTTCACATGGAAAAGTTGATGGATAATATTAGCATCAATGAATTAGTATTTACAAAGACAATTTACTATAAAATATAAATGTAATTTTTTCAATTTCTGCAGAAGATTTTAATTATTTTATTATGCTTGATAAAATCCCTATGGTTTGCACCTGAGCAAATACTAACTTTGTGTTCCCGAAATAAATTGTTAGCAAAGAAATGCTAAAATTATCAAAATTGCAAACATATTTGTTATGTGCATAACCCGCATCCAAACTGTGAAACCCATGTTATTATTCACTGCCTTGGCCCATTTTCCTTAAAACCACAAAGTAAGGTATGTAAGGTTCAGGGGAAGGATTAGATCTCTACATGCTTGAACATCCCCAACTTAAGAAAAAAAATCACCTTAGAATCCTGGACTCAGGTCACCAAGGTAGCATTATGCCCTCGAGAAAGAATTATTTGCAGCCTGGCACAATGAATAGACTTTCCCAACACCGCTGGGCTTTGATTAACCCAACAGCACCTTCCAAGATAGCTACTCATTAAATTTGGTTCATGCTCAATTATTCCTTTTCACCTTTCTCTTCCACTCTACCTACTTCCTATCTACCTACGAAGAGACTAAGATTCCCTTTTCTACCCACTAAATAAAAGTAAAGGAAGAAAAGGGGGAAAAGAAAAAGGAAAGAAGCAAAGGAAGTTAAAATAAAATTAAAATATTTGACGTTGTTACCGCTTCAGGTACTATCATGTGTTCTCCCTCCATTTTCTGCCAAATTCCTGGAAGTGTGCTTTATGTTCATTACTTCTAGCACAGTTGGCTCTTTGCTTCTCCTGAGTTGTCTAAACAAATCTGCAGGGCCGTTTTCACTTGGATATTCAACTTTGACTCCAAACACTATATATATATAAAATCCCTCTGAAAGTCTCTATGCCCTTAATAGTACCAAAATGTTGCTATTAATCATTTTTAAGAATGTTGAGCCATTTACCCTTTTCTATTTCCCTGCATCCATGTTCTAAAGGTGCAATTTCCATCCCTTTCTTCAGTGAATGTTCTCAAATTTCTTTACAATTCCAGAACAGTATTTCCAAATACAACCTGAATCTCTCTACCTGCAAAACTCACCAATATATCAAACCTAAAAATAATATTCCTCCTTTCCCTCACTCAATATTGATGACATGACCGTCCCCCCATTACCAGGACTCAAATCTAAATCTAACCTATGGTTTCTAATATGTTGTTAACAATTCCTGATGTGTTTCCTCATTCTCATGCATTCATTTACAAACATCATTAAGCCCTGAATACTCCAGTCAGAGTTCAATCAAACATGAAAGGAGTCTGTATTTACATAACACATTACCTAATTGGGAATCCAAATATATAAACAATGTGTGGTATTCCAGATGAATGTGAGGTCGATAACTTGGGGACTGAATAGATAAGACTATTATCCAAGGAAAGCAAGTCAGGAAGAAAAGCATATTTCTTAGGCAATCAAATAAGCATATTTTCAAGATATTGAAAAGATTGCAGGAGGCAACAACTGACCTTGAACTTGGCAGATAGAAATAAGCTACTAATATTTAGTTGGACATTAAAGTGAGGTAACATAGGGATATGGATGACATTTTGAAAGGAAAGATAAAGTAGAGTTAGGAAAGAAGAGGGGCATAAAGTTGAAAAGGTAACTTTGGAGAACGCTGATATTTAACAAGCAGAAAAAGAAGATAAAATAATGGACGTGGATGAAAGAAGTATAAGAAGCCTTCCCAACCCAAGAAACTCTCCTTTCATCCTTTTTGTACTACCACATTCCCTTAAGTTTTTCATGTTCTATTATAACATTTAATACATTATTTGTAAATGATCCCTTTCTTATCTCTCTCCCTCATTAGAACAAGGGTTTCTTGAGGACAAGAAGTGTACCTCGTTCATCTCTGCATTCCTGGAGTCTAGTTTGTTGCCCGTAAAATAAAACATGCTCCCATTTTTTTTTACAGTATTAATTAATAAATGAGAGGATTATCAAAGAATCCAGAAAAGAAAAATGTTGGAGAAGGATGATTTGACCACAGAGCAGGAAGAGAAAAAAATGAGGTCATTGAATATGGTGGGAAGAGTAGTTTCAGTGGAGCGGTGAGAATAAAACTAGATAACAAGAGACTAAAACATCAAAGACAGATGGAGAGTAGGCAACCCAGGTAGACCACACTTGGGATGGATTTGAGAGTTTCATTTAGAAAGGAGTTAGGGTGGCAGGTAGTGAAAGAATTATCTACATTCCACTCATATGGCTGGGAGAATTCTCCAGTAGGGAGTCTATGCAAAAAAAAAAAAAAAAAAGGCATAGTTAAGCAGAGGCAAAGCTGAGCTCATGGTATAAGGAACAGGAGCAAAGTTAGGCTGAAAATGGCAAATAGAGCACCAGATGAGGGATGGGAAAGATTTGAAACTTAGGAAGCATTTTGTGAGAAGAGCTAAGAAAAGTGGCACAGGAATAAATTGGAAAACATGTTATGGCTCCGGGGCAGAGCTGGCAACTTTAGTCATAAAAGTCATCATAGAATCCAGATCAAGGACAGATTTGTTTTTCTTTTTAGGAAGGAATGGATGAAGCCTTGAGTATGTTTTTAAGCAGCAACAAGAGATTTGTTAAAAATGAGTGGGAGTTGATGATTCAAAAAAGAAAGGATAATCTAATGCTCAAAGTCCTAGGGGAGGATGAAACTTTGGGAGAAGGGTTATCTTTGAAGAGAGGGGGAGATGGGAGCAGCTTTTTTTTTTTCTGAGTAGGATGAAATATTATTAGGTTGGGAGAAGAGATAAACAAGCATGATCATAAGACTGAAAGAATACAAAGTTTTCATTTTTCACTGAATTAGAGATTAAGACTGAAAAGAATGGAAAAGGAATTGTCAATTTGAGAACAGAAGAAATCATTTAAGACAACTCCAATGTGTATTTGAAAATTTGAATAAAAATGAGATAAATGATTTAAATGACTTTTTTTCAAAAAAAAATATTACTTTGTAGTATCAAGGGTCCAACTTAGATCGGAAACCATACATTTATATTGAAGTCAATCCACATGGTTCTGTAATTTTCTCCAGCTATATCCAAATTGCCTGAGAACAGAATTAAAGAAAATTGATAGTTTGGTTGAGCCAGGGTGGGAATTCACTGGCAAAATGAAACAAATGTGTCAATGGGTGAGGAAATTGAAAATGATAAGGAAGGTAGAGATGAAATAACTGACTGTAGCATCCATTATGATTTGGATATGAAGTGAACAAGAAAGCAACCAAGAGACAAGTAAAATAAAATGTGATTAAAGAAGGGATGTTAGTTTAAAGTCAAAAGCAATGTTCAGTAGACTCAGAAGAGACAGAATGATGGCAAGTTGGAGTGTCAAGAAAGAAGATTACAGATATAGAAGTTGAGTTATGACAAAATTCATAAATTAAGCAGGAAAGGATAATATGAAGGATTGTAGGATAATCTCTTAAAAATATCAATAGGGAGTCAGCAGGGACCCCAATCTTGCCTCCTCTCTCCTCATCAAGAGGTTGAGCATTAACATTCTAGAGTCAGACAGAACTAGGTTCAAATCTTGACTTTTTCTTTTGATGTGGGTAACTATGGGCAAGTTACTCTTTTGTGCCTCACTCTTCTCATCTGTAAAATAAGAATGTGTATATTTCCTAAGATTATTAGGAGAATTATATAAGTATACAGTATAAGCAGATAACAAGTGGCTTAGACCACAAGCTCTGGAGTAACACTACTTGTGTTTGAATCCTAGCTCTGCCACATACTAGTTTTACAACCTTATGCAAATTAAACACTGTATGTCTCAGTTTCCTTGAATGGAAATGAAAATAATAATAGTAAATAACTCATATGGTTGTGTGAGGATTAAGTGAACCGTATGAAATTGCTACTCTCCATTAATTTTTAGCCCGTAAAAACAGCAATTTCATATGGTTTAACATGCAGTTTACATTTGGTAATACATGTAAGTTGCTTAAGATGGAACACGGCACATAGTAAGTGATCAACAAAAGTTATCATCAAATGATAACAACAACTACTACTTTTACTGGTATGACTAATTAAATAAGAATTCTCAATGTGAAAGACCCATGATGGATTAAGGGTTAACAATGAAAAGACCGAAGAAAGAGTAGTGCTGGAAGAAAAGAAAGAAAGAAAGAAGAAAGAAGAAAGAAAGAAAGAAAGAAAGAAAGAAAGAAAGAAAGAAAGAAAGAAAGA
>NC_058409.1:114039999-114113215 GCF_002201575.2 Neomonachus schauinslandi
AGAAAGAAAGAAAGAAAGAAAGAAAGAAAGAAAGAAAGAAAGAAAGAGAAAGAGAGAGAGAGTGGGGAGGGAGGAAGGGAGGAAGGAAGAAGTTCATATTTTTTTGCCAACAGAATAAGGTTCTAAAAGTCATGCATTTTGCCATTTCCTCTACTTTAAAACTACTTCTCCTGCCTGGCTAACTGCAATTTTTGCGCAATTTAATTCTTGGGCTTCAGTTTGACTTCTGTAATCCTTTTAACATAATGGTCTGAAATTAATCTTCCTAAGAAGCTGATTTTCATGTACCTTTCCTTCTTTAAAAAAACTAAGTAAAATCCGTACTTTTTAAGTTTATCTGCAGAACTGAATTGATATGGCCCAAAATAATCCCCAAAGCCTATCTTCCACATATGTCCTACTCAAGCTGACTGCTTCAATTAAACCAGGCTACTTCTGGCTTTGCAAATATGATGTAAACATCTGCACCTTGTCCACACCTGGCTCCATACTTCAGGGCTCTTTGTTAGGGCTATTCACACCACAAGGTCCATTTCAAATCCATGTTGACTATTAAACCACAAACTTCTCCACGTCACTTGTATCTCTCTCAGATCTGAGCTCTGCAAGTAAAAAGATCCATAATATGATCTTCCATTTTTATCTGTATGTGTGTGTGTTCATATGTATTCTATTTTCTCATGTCTGCAGGCACCTTAAAGACAGAAAGCATGTCTGAAATCTCTTTGCATTATCCACTGAATCACACAGTGGCCTTGCATAAAATTATTATAGTGTTTATAAATTTTTATAATAATTTTGGAATGATAAATACCAAAAGAACTAAAAACAAAGAATGTAAATCTTTGATACACTCACTAGCATAATAAATATTCTCAATCCAGCTGTGAAAATTTTTAAATAGCAAAATTTATAAGAGAACAGTGGAAAGTTTAATTCCTGTTTTTCTTACATCTATACTAGCATAAGTTCTCTTGGGTTGGTCTTACAGATAGATGGAAACCTAAAAGCAAAATCACAAAGGCAAAAGACTTGTTAAGATAACCACTGGGCATCTTGTTATTCATCCTTCTAAATAATGGAATATAGGTTGCATGTCCAAGATTGGCCACAGTGAGAATATGCTAAGCAATCATGTCGTTCTTTCTAATAAGCCCTGTGGTGAAGTTTGGAAATAGTTTAGCTATGTGTAAGATCATTGGGAAGTTATCTCATTGGAATTCTTAAAAATGTTTATTTCTATTACATTAAGAAGAATTCATAGAATTTCAAAGATAAATAAAATTTTAGAGCTTAAAGCACAGATTTTGAAAATGAAGCCTAGAAAGATCAAGTCACAAATTCAAAGTCAAGGCATTGACTTTCAACTCTTTGTTGTATAGTCGTCTATTTTTAAGTCTGGAAAGTGCCAAATTATTATGTAAGCATTATGTGTTCACATGTGAAGTAAGTAATAACAAAGGAGAGGTTTTTTTGTTTTGTTTTGTTTTTTAAGGAGGGTCATTTAGGTTTTTTTCTTTCTCTCTTAATTCACGGGTATATGATTACATGTACATGTTACATAGTCACCAGTTCATATTAGTAAATGATATATATTACTTATTATGTAAGTGAAGCTGCTATAACAAAGACTCCCAAATAAAATAGTTTAAATGAAAGAGATGCTTACTTCTCTTTCTTGCCCCAGTTTGCGTGGTCCATGCTAAAAGATCATTGTCTGCAAGTTGTCATGCAAGGGTTCAGACTTCCTTCTTCATGCTCTGTCATTTTGTAGAACATTATCCTCCTCCGCATGTTTGGAGCTGACTCACAATCAAGTTAGTGCTCCAGTTCATGAGAAAAGAGCTGAAACCCAAGGCCAATGGTTTGTCTACAGTTGGAAATATCAAACTTTGTAGACATCTTTTCTGATGCTATCAGAGTGGCCTGAATTTATTATTATGGTCAAAATTAGCTGCAAGAAAAATTGAAAAGTGGGAACTATGTGAGAAGTCGTGTGCTCAGTGTAAACTTAGAGGGTTCTAGTAACGAAAAGAAAGAAGAGAAAATGGAAAGAGTTGATGTGTTGAACCACAGTATTTGTGCACATGCATGTGTTTATTTGTTAATATATGCATTCAGTCATTTCAGAAATATTCAATAAGCATCATATTATGTGCTAGATATTGTGGGTGGTGCAGAGAGATTAAACTTGTCCCAGCCATGAAGCAGTTTATAGTATAATGGAGAAAACTGTAAAAATGAAATGAGTCTATGATGGAAGTTAACATAATTAGTAGGAGAAAACATTAAGTCTGAACTTGAAGCCACAGAGGCTTCATGATGATGACAATGCTTATTTATTTTCATTCCCTTCCTTTCTGTCTACATGGCTTTCACATAACAATTAAGTAAAGCGATCTAACTTTCTTAAATAAGAGTTCATTATAAGAAAACAAGGTAAGAGTAATTGTAAGTAACATCAGGTTGGAAACATTCTAGACAAAAGTCTTAGTTTGAAAATATTTTGAGAAACACTTTCATTTAATTCTTTGAAATATTTAGCCCCATTGGTGCAGGGTTTCAAATTAGCACTTCAAACTGATGGCTCCAGTCCTTCCCCTGAACTGTGTTTAGGTGAGAGCTAACCACAGTGCAGAAGGCAAAAGGCATTACTTTCCTCATATGCATAGTCTTCAGACCTGTCAGATACTCAACTGAGTGCCAAACCTAGCTCTTGCTTTGAGCTACAAAATAAGTAGAAAAGCCTCCAATACAGGCCCCACAAATATTTTCCTCCAAATGTTGCGATCCACCATCTTCCCTCAACCAAAGAGGAGATCCACCTATCCCTTTTAACTACCTTGTTTTTCCCTCTTTAGATTTCATAATTTAAATGACTTAAAATAAATGTTTTGTGAAAGCAATCAAATTGGCAAAGGCTTTTGCATAAATCAAGACATAATCTTCCCTTCGGCATGCTTCCCTGAATCTTTCAAAACACCTGAGACTTACATGGTGCAGAACATCAATTACTCAGACATCAACTCAGACATCAATGATTTCACTAGTATTTACTGAGTATCTGCTATGTGCTGTGCACCAGACAATCCATGGGAATACAATGGTGAAAAAGGGAGCCATGCTGTTTTAGAAAATCATTGTAAAATACATCAGTAGTGAGCTGGTTTTGCTATTTCTCGTAAATGGTTAATGTATTCTGTACTCAGAAAAGTTTATTTCTGTAACAGTAGCAGAAATTACCATGTCCCTGTTGACAGCAGCTTTCTTATTTTATCTAACATTCTTCACACTTTGAGATTCCTAAACTTTTTTTTTAAATCACGTCTATTGAGGTATAATTTACCTACAATAAAATTCCCCTATTTTAAGTGTTAGATGAGTTTTGACAAATGTACATACTCGTGTAACCACCACCATAATCGCTTTCAGTTTATCTTGAAAGAACTCATATCTGGACTGCTTAATTGAAGGGTGCACAGTAATGACTATGGAAGCAGATGGGCACTTAGACATCAGCACTCCCTCCTAACGTGCTAAGTAGAGTCATTATGCAAAGTGAATAACTCTAAGGGTGAGGATATCCTCAACAACCTCACTCCTACTTGTGGGTTGGAAATTAGGCATAAGAAGGCCAATTGCCAGAGAGTGCTGAGGCTTGTGTACAAACTGAAAGGTTGAAGTGCACCCTTTCAGCACCAGGATTCCTTCCCAGTGGCTCCACTCTCCCCTCCAAGGCTCACCCCAGCTAAAGCAATCCCGCTACAGCCTCTTAGCATTCTTCCTCACGCTCGCCCTGTGGACAAGCATATTGTCCTGTCTGGAGTGTCCTCTTCACCAACACATTCCAAGCTGCTTTGGCTTGGTAGAATCTAAACTTGTGCCTGATGACAGATAACGAAAATCTTTTAGGGGAACTCCAAAAAGAAAAAAAAAAAAAAAGAAAAGAAAGAAAACGAAGGACCCAGAGTTGCATGTCACCTCACACGGTGTTGTCAGCTACTTCAGCGGACAGAAACACAATTCTTTCAAATGGAAGAGGTTTCCGTGATAACCTTGTTGGGAAATGATATCAAAGGACAAAGGTGTCACTTTTAAATGTGTAACTTAGTACTATCAGCACTGTTAATTTCTCTGGCCATTTTAACTCTTAAAACTGCTGCGGTGTGGGGCATCACCTATGTATAAGACTAGTTTATCAGCAGGGGGCAAGATTATATGTATGCAGAATAAGCATATTCTCTAGGTGAAAATACGTAATATATTGCAAAGTGAAGGTAAAAGTACTTATTAAACTAAAAATATAAACTAGCTTAGTTACCTTAATAAGTTGGATATGAATCTTTGCCCCTCTTGGTTCTACCACTGTCATTTGAGGTACCTCGCTTATCCTTGCATATGTACTTAACCATTACTCACAGATATTTAGTAGCAGTTCCAAAAAGAACAAATGGGTTTAGTTTAATAACTGTGTCATGACTAGCAGCCTGAGTGGAAGGTTCAAATACTCCCCGAAGCTAATGTGTATCATCAGGTAAAAAATGAGCTATTAATGCCTTAGCTATGTAGATGACTAGTCAAAGGGGCCCGTGTGACAGTGTGTGTGTAAGTAGATTTTTACGCACCCAGTTGTTAGCTTGTCCTTTTCTGTTTTTATTTGTATACTCAAAATGCTTTTACTCTTTGCAGTGATTTCTTCAATTTCTGAAAATTGAAGTGAAAAAAATGAACCAGGTTATATATCAAAATGTTTTTCTTGCCTGACTTAGATTTAAAGATTTATATCCTCAAGCCATCTCTCATAAATGATAGTCATTTACCTGACCTCGTCACCTCCTGTCATTTTGAAATGTAAAGGTCCGGAATTTTTATAAAAACCAACTTCAATTTTAAGTTCAATATATGAGGGCTAAGATTATTTTATAAGAAAATATTTTTCAAAAAATAAAGTTTGCTTTAATAATTTTATTGGAAATTGCTATGTTAATAACTAGAGAGACAAAACATGCCAGTATTTCACCTTGTCTACTTCCATTAGTGAATTAAAACAGTTTAAAAGTCAATTAAAATTATTACAAAAGCACATAAGCATCATCCACTTTTTCTGTATCAGTTACTTTTGTAAAATAGGCATTCATTAAAACAATGTTCATTTATTTTAAAAAAGGTGATTAGACTTTACTTTGTTCTTTGTTTTAATTTTTTTTATTTAGACTCTTTTTTCTAAGTTTATATTTTAATTCCAGTTACTTAAGATACATTATTATATTAGTTTCACGTGTACAATATAGTGATTCAACACTTCCGTACATCACTCCGTGCTCATCATGACAAGTGCTCTCCTTCATCCCCATCACCTATTTCCCCCATCCCCCACCCCCCTCCCCTCTGGCAACCATCAGATTGTTCTCTATAATTAAGAATTTGTTCCTTGATTTCTCTCTCTCTCTCTTATTTTTTCCCTTTGTTTTGTTTCTTAAATTCTGCATATGAGTGAAATCAGATGGTATTTGTCTTTCTCTGACTGACTTCACTTAGCATTATACTCTCTGGCTCCATCCATGCCATTACAAATGGCAAGATTTGATTTTTTTTTTTTTATGGCTGAGTAATATTCCATTGTATATATACTACATCTTCTTTATCCACTCATCGACCAATGGACACTTCCAGGCTGCTTCCTTACCTTGGTTATTGTAAATAATGCTGCTATAGACATA
Organism: Neomonachus schauinslandi; assembly: GCF_002201575.2. NCBI lineage: Eukaryota > Metazoa > Chordata > Mammalia > Carnivora > Phocidae > Neomonachus > Neomonachus schauinslandi. The sequence continues at coordinate 114,045,720 of NC_058409.1, forward strand.
AGAGTGCATGTTACCCTTTGAATTAGTGTTCTTGTATTCTTTGGGTAAATACCCAGTAGTGTGGTAGTTCAATTTTTAACTTTTTGAGGAACCTCCATACTCTTTTTCCACAGTGGCTTCTCCAGTTTGCCTTCCCACCAACAGTGCATAAGTGTTTTTTTCCACATCCTTGCCAACATCTGTTGTTTCTTGTTGTTGATTTTAGCCATTCTGACAGGTGTGAGGTGATTTCTCATTGTAGTTTTGATTTACATTTCCCTGATGATAAGCGGGGATGACCATCTTTTCATGTGTCTGTTGACCATCTGGATGTCTTCTTTGGAGAACTGTCCATTCATTTCTTCTGCACATTTTTAATTGGATTATTTGTTTTTTGGGTATGCAGTTTTATAAGTTCTTTATATATTTTGCATACTAACCCTTTATGAAATATGTCATTTGTAGATATCTTCTCCTATTCCATAAGTTGCCTTTAGTTTTGTTGATTGTTTCCTTCACTGTGCAGAAGCTTTTTATTTTGATGAAGTCCCAGTAGTTAATTTTTGCTTTTGTTTCCCTTGCCTCAGGAGACATATCTAGAAAGAAGATGCTATGACTGATGTCAAAGAAGTTACTATCTCTGTTTTCTTCTAGAATAGAATTTTTATGGTTTCAGGTCTCACATTTAGATCTTTAATCCATTTAGAATTTATTTTTGTGTATGGTGTAATAAAGTGGTCCAGTTTCATTCTTTTGCATATTGCTGTCCAGTTTTCCCAGGACGTTTGTTGAAGAGACTGTCTTTTTCCCATCGGATATTCTTTCCTGCTTTGTCGAAGAGTAATTTACCATATAATTGTGGGTTTATTTCTGGGTTGATTTGACTCTAATCTTAATGGTTCTCAACTTGAACTTAGATATCTCTAAGTTTAACATAGATACCTCTTTGTTATTTGAAGTTAACTTTAACAGCAAGTATTAATATTCTGTAGCCAAATTTAAGAGTGTATCAGCAATTCACTACAGAAAGGATGTTTGGGGATTTTTAATATTAGCCTTTTACCACAGTAAAAATAATCCAGAGTCTTATTCACAATTGTGCAAGACTGTTGAATCACAGATCTGTACCTCTGAAACAAGTACTACATTATATGTTAAAAAAAAAGAAGAAGAAGAAGAAGAAGAAGATAGTAGGGGAAGAATGAAGGGGGGAAATCGGAGGAGGAGATGAACTATGAGAGACGATGGACTCTGAAAAACAAACTGAGGGTTCTAGAGGGGAGGGGGTGGGGGGATGGGTTAGCCTGGTGATGGGTATTAAGGAGGGCAAGTACTTCATGGAGCACTGGGTGTTATACGCAAACAATGAATCATGGAACACTACATCAAAAACTAATGATGTAATGTATGGTGATTAACATAACATAATAAAAAATAATAATAATAATCCAGAGTCCTGACTGCTGTGTATTATTTACTCTCATCCATTCAAGAGATAGTTTGAAGTGTCTAATACATAAATAGCCCTTTTTTTCAGAGAATATGCCCACAATATTAACATTGATCAAAAAAAAAAAAAAGGTGGGGGGAAAATAAAAAGAAAAAGTCAAGGTGTCTATTTCTCTTTTAGATTTCCAGGCACTTTTCTATTTTTTTGTAGGACTATGTCCTCCAGAGTCATAGTTGGAAGTACACTCTCGTTCTGCTTGCCCAACAGTGAAGAGAACAATCCCCCAATACCAACCCCCAGAAACATGCTTGCTTTAACTCAGCTTCCCCTGTGAATTTATGATAGCCACATCTTTATTCTGAATCTGATCAGCAAGATGGTGGTTTCTTTCTCATTAAAAATATGGCATAGCATCTATTCACAGAATTCTTCTTTTGGGTCATAAGGATCTTCTTTTTGGCTCTTCTCATTTTCAGTATAAATAATTACTCCCTACAAAAAGCATATCTGTGGAATGATATCACATTATAGGAAAACATCAGTAAAACAGATCTTATTGCATTTTCTCAGAAAGAGTATGTACCAAAATGCCATTAATCCACTGTTCGCTTGAATCACTGACTGACCGTAACTTTAAGCCATTGGAAGGGCCTCATATTCTTTATTACCAATTCAAAAGAAGTCCTTTCTTTTTTAACTCTGAGTCCATTATTGTTACAATTCCTATATAAATGCTAAAATTTTTCTCTGTATCCAATGAACACCCTAAGTTTACATTTGACATTTCCATTACCTCTATCACTTCATTATCTAATATGGACATACTGAATAAACGTATAAAATGATTTCCCAAAAAAATTAGTTTTCCACCTTCTTTTTTTTTAATTTATTTAAGACAGAGAGAGAGAGAACACAAGCAGGAAGGAGGGTCAGAGAGAGAGGGAGAAGCAGGCTTCTTGCTGAGCAAGGAGCCCAATGTGGGGCTCTATCCCAGGACCCTGAGATCATGACCCCAGCGGAAGACAGACGCTCAATCGACTGAGCCACCCAGGCACCCCTCCACATTCTTTTTTTAAACTTCATCTACAATAATCAAAATTACTGTGGGAATGTTTATGCATTAGAACTAGCATTCACGGGCTCCTGGGTGGCTCAGTTGGTTAAGCAACTGCCTTCGGCTCGGGTCATGATCCTGGAGTCCCGGGATCGAGTCCCGCATCGGGCTCCCTGCTCAGTGAGGAGCCTGCTTCTCCCTCTGACCCTCCCCCCTCTCATGTACTCATTCTCGCTCTCTCAAATGAATAAATAAATCTTTAAAAAAAAAAAAAAAAGAACTAGCATTCACAGCTGAATCTCTTTTTCTAAAAAACTATTTTAAAAACTGTATTGAATGCTTGTTTTATATTTCATAAAACCTAGCATAGAGCTTCAGTGAGCTTCTTCAAAAATAAATAATTTCCAAGTGATCAAGAGCAACTGAGAAACCCCAAATGCCTTATTCTAAGGCGATGAAGATGCATGACTTTTGTTCCATTTCTAAGAATGTAACTACACTCAATAATACACGTCATTACTTTTGACTCTTAGTTTTAAATTGGGAGTATAGAAATAAAATTTTTTAAAAGGTCCAAAATATTAAAAAATAATAAAAATATTTAAGAATTCTACCACCATTATGACAATGGTACATATCATACCAGATCACTTTTATTATCAGAAAGAGATTTTTGCCTCATTTCTTCAGAAACCTAACAATGAGAAAATACATCAAACACTTAAAATTTTTTGCTGAAATTTAAAAAGAAATTTAATAATTTAAGAAAAACTTATTAAAGTTAGCAAGTGATGAATGAGTAAAACCAGCTACTCCCCATAAACTAACGACAGTTCATAATAATTTAATGTAGCTTATAATTTTGTTCATTTGAATAAAAGGTAAATACATAAAAACCTTTATCCTGAAAAGCTTAGGGACTGAAAATGTATTCTGTGTAGAAATTCATATGGAATACCAGAAACTATTTAGTTCACCTCCAGGAAAACAGTGCAGCCATTCCTCTATTGTAATCATATACTCTTTTGTCTGGCTAAATATCTTATTTTTTAAAACTTTGCAATTTGTCTAATATCTGGGTATGTCAACCCTAAAATCTTTCTGAGGGAATTAAAAACCCTAAAATTTTTTCCTAGGGAAAATAAAAGCCATACATTGCTGTTCTCCTAGTTATTTCAAATACTCTGAGGAGCATAAATTCCTTCAGATTACTGTAATAGTCACATAATTTTTTTTAAGAAAAAGAAACAACAGTACCAGACACTAGTTAAATAACTGCTGTGCTCATATATTAATCAACTTTCTAAAAGTACCTATCCCTGGAAGTAGTCAAAATTTATTATGGCCAACACTGAACCCCATTAAATCTGTGTAAAAACCCAGTTAGATAACTCTGCTATCCCTGTTGTACAGGTAGGGAAACTGGGGCTTGGAGAAGACAGTTTGTTCGAGATCACTTCACTAGTAAGTAGCAGGCAGGATTTCAACTATATTATTCCTGACATCAAATCGACGCATTTTGCACTATGCCATCTTGCTTCTTGGGACCTCCACACTTTAAGTATATTCTTCGTTTTAAATAAATACCTAATATTGATAGCATCAATAGGATTACATATTATAGTCTGGTTAATACCAAGAGCTGAATTGAATATTTCACAATTACATCACTTATATATGAAGGCTTCATCTTTTTCAGAATTCTTTTACAAATAGTATCTCATATATCCTTCCAAATCTTCTGGCTTAGGAAAGGGGTTTGATTAACGTCATTGGGCACAGGAAGAAAACTGAAACACGAAGTTAAGGGGCCTGAGGTAACTCACACACAGACTAACTCAAAGGGAAGGTCTGATCCAGGCTCCCTGCTGACTTTCACTTAACACAGTGTCAGCATTTTTTAAAGACAACATAGTGGTTGTAAATAATGTTAAATACCACGGAATCTTAAGATTAATCAAAAAGGCAATGTTCATTGAAAACATTAACATTTCAAAAACTTAAAAAATACTGATACAATGACATCATCCAAAATGTTTCATTTCTGTGGTTATAAGTCAGAATGCTGGTGGGATTCAAGCAAATATTGTTTCAAATGTTGGCTTAGAGAAATTCCTGTTTTACTTGAACAAATTCTTACCCTGGGGCTTACCAGCTAGAATCTGGACAAAATATCTGAAGAATGAATTAATTAATCGACATTGTAAGCAATATCAGTCTGTGCAATTGTTCTCTACAAAAATAAAGAAAAGAAAAAATGTCACACATCAACTGTCTAAATTTAAACATGCTTCCTTGTTTAAAACCTTCATAAGGATTTCTTTCAATTGAAGGTATAAGGAAGAAAGTCTAAATGGAAAAAAAATTTATTGTAGCAAAACTCGCTTCCATTATTTCTCTAAGAACAGCAAGCGAAGACGCTTTGGCATGCATAACTCATCACTCTCCATGTACATGGTAGCTGCCCTGGGGCTTGAAAGATGTAGGTAAATTTTTTTCTTTGCTAATCTTTTTCTCTTCAAAAACTTTAGTCCCTAATTAGTAGATATCTCAGAACCTCTCGGTGTAGGTCAGTGTTATACCTGTGGGAATATATACTGTAGGTCTGTTGTAAAATAAAACCTCTACTTGAAGAAGTATCACTTTGCATTACATGGAGGTGAGGTATTACATTCTCTCTTTCTTCAAGGTTTTCCTCGAAAGGAAAATGCATCCCTGGACAATTTATTCCAAGCACCTTCTGAGAGAAGAGAGAAGGCCTGGTAAAGGGAGTCCATCTTTCTACCCTGGCTTAAAAACTTCAGACAGAATGATTCTGCCTTAATAATCTTTCGTACTTATTTGTAAAATACACACACAGATTTTTCATATGGAAAACATCATTTCCTTAGTAAAACTTTAGTGGTTTTTAAAAATTATTTTTTAATTCCAGTATAGTTAACATACAGTGTAATATTAGTTTCAGGTGTACAATATAGTGATTCAGTACTTCCAAACATCACTCAGTGCTCATCATGACAAGTGCCCTCCTTAATCCGCATCACATATTTCACCCATTCCCCACCCACCTCCCCTTGGTAACCATCAGTTTGTTCTCTATAGCTAGGAGTCTGTTTCCCTCTGTGTCTCTTTTCTCTTTTTCTCTTCCCTCTCTCTCTCTCCCCCGTTTAGTGGTGTTTTATTTCCTGTCTTTTTCATTTCATAATAATGAAATTAGAAATTATAAAGGAAAAGGCCTCTCCATGAAACCCTTCTAGTGTTCAGAGACAGCCATTTTTCTTTTCCTGGTTTCTCTGCTATTATTTTAGGATAAAATTCTAGTGACTCAAAGGTAATCACCGAACACCTTTCCTGCACATTGAGAAAACAATATCTCTAGTATTAATAGCATTAATATTACTGAGCTATGGCACTACTCGAGTCCTCAGAATTTATGCCTACAACTTGCTCTATATTATTTTGCACTGTTAATATGATGCTCCATGTCTAACATAAATAGTTTCTTTACCTCCATTCAAATAGAAAGTCTTTATGGACAGAGGTCATGCCATCCACACCAGAAGCATATGCCCAAACTACGTAGAAGTATAACATGTTTTGCCCAAAGTAGAAGAAAAAGTGGTTTTTATGTGTTTTCTGAGTACTGACAAATTCTTGTCCTGTCTCAGTCAAACTGGACAAATTACCTAATATCTTTGGCCCAGTTTTGCCACCTCTAAGATGAAGATAATATGACTGGGTTCATGGGATTGCTATAAAAATTAAACGTGTGGCTGTTCCTTATAAAATATGAAAAATGCTAAACACATTACTTTGGTAATTGAGCCACCTTCAGGAGTGAAGAAGACTTTTGAAAAGAGGTAGCTCTTGTTAATTTTCTAATTATTGTCCATTTTATAATTGTGATTACAGAAAATTCTTCGACTTTAGGATTTTAAAAAGAACAGAACTCAAGTGAGGAATGAATAGAGGCACTTTGGATACATTTGGTATGCACAAATGAGTGCCTGAGAGTACTCAGTCTACTGCATGCTGTCTGGGTGATCCCATTTGCTGCCTGTGTCCAGGACGACATGCGCATCCCCCCCTCCCATGTAGGCGGGGCCCTGTGGAGGACGATTGTGATCTGTCCACACCCAGGCAACAATAGCACTTTGCAGTTCACTCGCTTTGAAAAACTACATTTTTGGCCAAATCTATTAGTTTTACACTACAGTGACATTAGAAACAATCTTTTATTCGCCTTTTCTTCTTTCGCAAGACGAAGCATAATATCTTGAACACATTAAGAAATCAATAACAATTGTTAAAGAATCCAGTTCAAAATAATTATCAATCTTCATTTTATGCTTCACTGTCAGGTCAAAATAAAGAGATTTGGGATGACAGTTCCAAATAAGTTGAGTTTTGCGTATATACAAAATGTACATTTCCCCTACAGCCTAGGGTGCCAAAGCAAGTCACTTGGGCCTAGTGACTTGGAAAAACTAACGTATATTCCAAAGTATTAATTTACTTAACAACACCTATAAAAGATCATTTGTAACCTGCTGGGTTATTTATGTTTTAGAACTGCTTACTCCTCCACATTTTTAAGAGCATATGGGAAAATAACATTGAGTTATTCAATGATATTCAAAATAAACAGCATGAAGAGATAGGAAAGTAATGAAATGTAAATCTATTTGCTTAAATTCTAGTTCAATGAATGTTTAGTTCCATGACAATAACCACGGCTGTTTTTTGCTGACCATTTTTGTCCTAGTACCTAGAAGAATGCCAGATATATATTAGGCCTCAATAATAATAATATTTATGGGTTCAATAAATAAGTGAATTTATTAGGTATCTATAAGACACTGAACTAAGTGCTAGAAATAGGCAGGGGTAAAAAAAAAAAAAATGTACTTTCTACATCTATCTGTGTATCATACTAGATGCCATACTCTGAACCCCACCACTCTGACAAGAGGAAGTACGATCTTCACTTGGGATCCCTCCAGGAGTCAGCGGGCTGAGTGGGGGCCTGGGAGGGGCCTTCTCCTGGAGGCTCTCCCTGTTCAGGCTTTGCACCCGCCCGGTCCTTCTGTTCTGTTGACTTCAGCTACATCTTGCCACCCTTCAGGCTCCTGCTGGCCAGAGCGAACTGCACCGGGACCTCGACACAGCACAGGCTGCATCCACGCTTGTGAGCTTTTATCTGTGGATCGGACTCATCCCTTCGGGGCAGTTTCCAGAGCAAAGCATTTAGGTCCTTAGTGGCACAAGTCATTTTATTTTCACAGCGGTCGGATTCCCGGCACATAGGAGAGACACGGCCCAGCACAACCACGCCAGCCCCGGCTCAGGGCGCCCCAGAGGCCCCTGCCCCTCTCACATTTTGATCTCAGTAATCGGCCTCTCAACAAACAGAGGATTTTCTCTTGGGGACCTGCGATCTCTTCCTCTACCTGAGTCTCTTTGGAGAAACCCCAAAATCCTTCAATCAGATTTGCATTTGCCTGAACCCCTTTTATGATCTGGGTTCATACTCTCTCACTTGTGGTGCAATAAGCGCGTGCAGATTATAGAATTTAGCCAGACAGCTGCTTCAGGGTCCTCTGTTTTCCATGACAAGTAAGGAGCTCCCCAAACAGTCTGTGCCATCTAGAGGCTGCTCTGCCCAGAACATTCGACATAGACCCATAGGAGAATGTGTTGTTATGACACTTGCCTGCCTTACAGAGTCGGATCTCTGACAATACCTTTCCATATAGTGTGTGATAAATTCCACAATGCAAGTATACTAAAGGCATGATAGGAATGCAGAGGAGAAAGCTGAATTGGAGATTTTGTTGAGAAAAAGGCCTATCAGTTGAGTCACGTTGGGGTGAACACAATTTCCAGACAAGCAGATAAAGGAAGGAAAAACTTTCCATTTAGAAGGGACAGGATAGGGGAAAAAAAAAAAAAAAAGTTGGAGGCTGGAGGTTAAAGAGCCAAAAGAGAACACATTCATATAATAGAAGCAGAGAGAAAACAAGAAACAAAAGGTAATCTTGAATAAATTCTACATTCACGCAATGCAGATATTTAAAAAATAGAAACATATTTAGAAATATTACGCATAATCCTTCTAGTGAACTTTAAGCATTGTGATACACTGGTAAGTTAAAATGGTTTAAAACTGCCGTGAACACTATGATCTCAGTTGTGGAAAAATATGAAAATATTTGGACAGAAAAAGTTGAAAGCAGATGTTAAGAATTGCTATCTCAGAGTACTAAAAACATAATAAAAATGTATTGTTTTCTCTTACTTTTTGTTCCTTTTGTTTATGTGGATATTGTGATCTTAGGTCAACAAACATGTATTAATCATGGATTTAAAATAATGCTAGCAGGAATACACTAAAAAGAGTTGGACAGTTGCCAGGTATTAGCTTTCTGAAACTGGAGGTCATCTCTATTTTTTACAAAGATATATTAGTAATGCAGAAAACAATACTTCAATATATGTCTAAGTGTGTTTTATGATAAAAATTTGTTGGCACGTAAATAGTAATTTGGCTTCTTTTTCTTTTATACAAAGTATACACCGAACATGATAAATATGAAAAAATAGTAAATTCATACAATTGTAATTAATTTCTCTGAGTTTGAATCCTGATGGATTTGTATGAACTCTGGACCAAGAAGATGAGGTCCACTGTAGTATAAATACATTTTGGTCATGATCAAGAGATTTTGAGGAAGGTTCTCAAACATAAAAGATCGCTCCCTTTTCTCTGTGCTCTTTTCCTGACAAAAAGCCTTAGTAGTCACCCAGCTTCTGCAGGCAGGAGTTAAAATGAAAAAGCTGTCTGAGATGAGAACATTTTTAAAGGTTATCGGTTAAGTTAGCTTGCATTTGTTTCCCAGCTTCCTGGGGGGGAGAAGGAATGGGAAACTGGGAAGCTTTGCTTCTGATCAAGGGCAGGTGAGAAGGTAAGGCTGGAAGCAGACACTGCTTCTTTTCTTAAGTCTCTTGTCACCAGGCTGTGAGCAACCTGAGAGCAGGAACTATGTCCTACTCATGTCTGGTTAATCCCCGGCCCCTAAGACAGTGTCCAGTGCATTGCAGGAAGTAAGATGAGGAAGGGAGGGAGGAGAGGAACATAAAAGGAACTGCTCCAAAAAACTGCTGAGGATCTACTAACATACAGAGGCTGCTAAACACCTGGGAAGAGGTTGTCAGAAGGAAAATAATCTTTACCATTTTTCCCAATGTTAACGTGGTTGGCTATTCCTATGCACATCTTTCCAGGAACAGATGAAGGAGGACACAAAAGAGAGACAGAAGAGCACAGAAGACATTTGGTTCCACTACTGGAAGATCAAAAAATACCAAAACCGAAACCCAAACAACAACAACAACCACCAAAAAAAAAAAAAAAAAAAACGAAAACAAGGAGCAAAGAAGAAAGAAAAGAAAAGAGACAAAGAAAAGGAAGAAAACTTTTCTTTCCCACCAAGACAATTTTAAAAATCAATATAGTCCATTACGTTCAAGGAAAATAACACATTTTAGTAATGTTTAGTGGAATCTAATTAAACGAAATCTTGTGAAAATTCTTACTGTTTAGGTTTCTTTTTCTCTCATAGGAAAACAGCATATGCATTTAGTGTGTGTTGGAATAGAAATTGAGATTCTAACTGTATTTTTTCAGCTTTCTAAAGTTTTATGACAAAAAACAAGGACAATCATGGCACACACATGCAGTGTATTTGTCAGGTTAATGGGTAGGCTCCATGCTCAGAACGCCACTAATTTCCATAACTACACGAGTGTAGAGATTTGTCCTCTTGTATTAACTCAAAAATACCTACTACTAAGGGATCAGAAGTTCAGAGATTAGTAAGCCTCTCAAATTTAGTCAGTTAAGACTCTTTATCCAGTTTCAACATCTGAGTTCTTTTCGGCATGCAGTCATGCCCCCTATAAAGAATATTTGACACAAAAAAAAATGCATTAGAACTGACAAATTAAGGAGATCTTATCCACATTATAAAAGGGGGGTTTCTTTGATTAAAAACAATTTATATAACGCAGTTTAAATGATTTGTTTCACAAAAATTGAAATAATATATTGTTATAAAAGCATTTGTGTGGGGCACATGATTTGCATCTGTACAATTAATGAAACAAATACATTTTAGTGCTGTCAATATACTTTTCCTCTTAAAATCTAACAATCAGTGTTTTGTATTTATGAAAAGAGTTGATAGGTAGAGATAGATGATAGATAAGTAGATACAGTGTAAGACAATAAAAATTAACACTGTTATCTGCATACTAGTACAAGAAAAGAAGAATCAACAGAATTTTGTGGCCAGAACAAACATAACACATACACATAAAGACATATATTAGGTCAAATTTCTTACCCAAAGGACAGAAAAAAAGGAAAGAACTCTAACACTCCATAGCTGCTTTCACAGAATTAAAAAGTAAGCTTTTATGAGTTAAAAAAAACGCACACTCGGCACCTAACTTCTTCGATTCATACACAGTTATGCTGACTTCAGTCATTCAAAACACTCCACAATCCACGGAACAATTTAACTTAGACATACAGGGATAGTTGCTGTTCAAAAAGAAAACTAATTTTAAAACTGATTTAAGTGTTTTCACATATTTTTCTCTTTTTTTGTTTGGTATTTCAGATTTAAGTTCTTCTTGAAACTATAAAACTGGGAATATATAAAGTTTGCTTGTGTCTGGTTTCAAAGATGGCCTTTTTTTTTTTTGCCCCCCTTTTCTTTTCTTTTCTTTTTTTATGCACAAAATGTCTGCCAAGCCTGAAAATGATGCAGATCATGTTTCTATGTCTGTTAGGTGGTGCTTACCAAGCAGTCTGGCTCTGGTCAGGGATTTTTCAACTGCTCACTGTGGTGGAATTACAGTAGGGGATTGCGAGTGGGGTTAGTGGGAAGGAGGCTTTGTCCCTGCTGCATTTAAAATTACATCTAATCTTATCAAGGCGCTCGTCATTGTTTCTAGCGGCCAGGAGCAGGTACAGTACTGCTTTTGTTCAAGTCTGTAGCTTTGCTGAATAAAGTTGAGGGAAAAGCCAAGACTAAATAATTTTCTTTCAGAACCTCATGTGCTGATTGAAAAAATGCTTTGAAAGAGAACGAGAGACGGGTGGGGGAGGGAAGACAGACAGGTAAAGTCACAATGGAAAAGTATCCATGTGTAAGAAAAGAAGCGGTGACTTAAAGATTAGGGGGGAAAACTATGACAGAAAAAATTTGCTCAAAAGTACTTTAATTCTTACCCCCTAAAATGGACTGGTTCGTTTTCTTTGGCATAATATGATCATAAAATTCGGGGGACATACTTTGTCTACCTCTTCTGTTTGAGAAAACTGAAAGCTAAAGCAAGTCTACTTTTTTTTTTATAAATGGCAATAGCTAGGTTTCTCTCGCACAAATAAATATTCCTAGACGTTGTTTGTGCCAAGGGTTCCCCACTGATGTTCCTTTCCTTTTAATATGCTAAAATATAAGTTGAAGAGTCTTTGGTCACAACTCTTGAGGTCGTGGTAGACTGGTGACAATGAAGGAGTCATAAATCCAAGTTCAAGAAACTTGCTCTGACTAGCTTTGGACAAAACAGAGACACTATAATTCTAACAACCAGAACAATGTAATCATCAGCAAGAAAAGAACCCCCTGGTTTCCCATGTGTCAATAAAGATTGCAATTCAATTCAGACAGAAATAATTGGCATTAAGAGTTGTAAGACATGCCATTATTGTAATTTGAAAATTAAGATGAGAAGTAGCTTGTTCAAACATGTTCAGTTTTAAAATCTGGTTAAGTAACCTTAGTTACTCGCAGAAGTGCTCTAGAAAATGAAGTTTCTCCCCAAAATGACTGGTTTGTATTGTTATCATTTATAATTAAATTACATTAAAATAAATTTAATGTATTTTTTGAGGCTCAAAAAATATTTTTTAGTGTGTGCTTTCAAAATATCAAAAACCAAACTGATTGAACTTCTTGATCAATAACTGTCCTACAATATTATTATTGTCTATGAGTCTCATCTCTATTAGTTTTGGAGTATACTAATTATAATATTTAATTTTATTATTACGGTCAGGAAAGTACCTCAAACTGTGTGTTATGGAGGGGTGTAAATATATATATATTTATATAAATATATATTTATATAAATTCTGATTAGATACATTTTAGTGATATACTCTTTCTCCATGTTATAGTGTTAAATAAACAACTATTTTGACACTTTTCAAAATAGTGTGCAGAGAGAACGCAGATATAAAAACTACAATTTTAGGGCGCCTGGGTGGCTCAGTTGGCTAAGCGACTGCCTTCGGCTCAGGTCATGATCCCAGGGTCCTGGGATCGAGTCCCGCATCGGGCTCCCTGCTCTGCGGGGAGCCTGCTTCTCCCTCTCCCACTCCCCCTGCTTGTGTTCCCTCTCTCGCTGTGTCTCTCCCTGTCAAATAAATAAATAAAATCTTTAAAAAAAAAAAAAACTACAATTTTAGAAATGTAAAAATTGCAGAGGTGCATTTTGTACTTTGGCAGATCACTGTAACATATGACTAAAATTAACATTCACATTATTTTTGATGCATTAAAATCAAGTGTATACAAGTCAAAGCATTTTAAAGTTATACTGTAAGTTCTTTAAATGTCACCTTTTGTTCTTATATCCATTTGTTGTGTAGATCATCATGGAATCATTTGGTTAATAGCTGCTGTAATCATCGTGCTAAGTCACTAAAATGAATTATAATCATGATTTTATGATAGTTTTCTTTAAATCAAATATAGTCAGATATTCTATATACATTTTGTCATTTGGTTGCATTTCCAGTCATCTATTAAAAGTAGTAAAATGTCATCTATTTAAATGGATCATTCTTTAGTATAAAACCTTGTATAAACTGCCTTTGTGCATTTGCATTCGCTTTAATTTTTCAGTGAGAAAGCTTCATCACATTTCTTGATCACATTCAAAAATCACCTATTGTTGGGCGCCTGGGTGGCTCAGATGGTTAAGCTTCTGCCTTCTGCTCAGGTCATGATCCCAGGGTCCTGGGATCGAGTCCCTCATTGGGCTTCCTGCTCAGCGGGGAGCCTGCTTCTCCCTCTGCCTTTCTCTCTCATTCTATCTCTTATGAATAAATAAATAAAATCTTTAAAAAAAAATCAACTATTGCTGTTAATGTTATATTATCTTTTATAATTTGGTTATAGAAGTCAAGATACAGTATATATGTCACCTTTATGAAACCAAATAAATTTATTAAATGTTCAATTAATAAATTTCAAATGGGGTTTTAAAATTAGGTAATGGCCTCTGAAAATGTCCTTCTCTTGCTTGACCTTTATTTAGATGTCTTTTACTTCTGCCACTAAAAATTCTTACATATCTCAATACTGTTGCCATTCACAGGAGATATAAAATCATGTTTCTTGCTGTTAGTCATACTAAATAAAGACTTCCTCACTTTAAATTTTTTTAGAAATGGAAAAGGAATTAGACATTAGTTTTTATTTACTAATTGGATTCCAAATTATGCATTTACTTTTTACTTTCCCTAAATCATTTCTGTAATTTTTATTAAATAAATTATATTTCACTTTCTCTGCCCCCCAAACTGATCTTTTTTTTTTTTTTAAGATTTTATTTACTTGACAGAGGGAGACACAGCAAGAGAGGGAACACAAGCAGGGAGAGTGGGGAGGGAGAAGCAGGCTTCCCGCAGAGCAGGGAGCCCGATGTGGGGCTCGATCCCAGGACCCTGGGATCATGACCTGAGCCAAAGGCAGTCGCTTAACGACTAAGCCACCCAGGCACCTCCCCCCGCCGCAAACTGATCTTATACTGAGTTTTAATAAAAAGCTAGGGCCTGAGGTGGAAGACAGAGCTGGGGGAGGAAGAGTAGAAAGGGTTCCTAAAAATAAAAGTTGGGAAGGGGGATTCAAGTTCTTTTGGCTGTCCTTAATCCTCCTCACTCATCAATTTGAGACAACTTCTTCTTTTTTGTTCTTTTGTTCCTAAGATGTTTCCTTTATTCCTCAATTAAATATAAAGATGCAGTGGAGGGTTGAAGTGCTGAAGATTTATCACAACCAAGGAAAAGCAGGGGAAATAAATTCAGGTATCTTCAATTATGTGTAGTTACGCTATACATCATTTAGAGATGGTTAAATCTGACCATCACTGATTTTGAAAACAAGAAAACTGACACATAAGAAGATGAATTGCTTTTATCACGAGCTATAGACCATCATTGATACCACCTTGACTGCTAAATTAAAACTCAGATTTTATGAGGTATGTTAATTATTTGACTATCTTGCAATTTGGAAAATAAACTTCCAATTTAAAAAGAAAAAGCCTCGGAGCACCTGGGTGGCTCAGTCGTTAAGCGTCTGCCTTCGGCTCTGGTCATGATCCCAGGATCCTGGGATCGAGCCCCGCATCTGGCTCCCTGCTCCGCGGGAAGCCTGCTTCTCCCTCTCCCACTCCCCCTGCTTGTGTTCCCTCTCTCGCTGTGTCTCTCTCTGTCAAATAAATAAATAAAATCTTTAAAAATATATATAAAAAAAGAAAAAGCCTCTCTCCTTTCACAATTGTCAAATTACTTGCTTGAAAGACTGATTAATTTTGTTGCCTTCCTATGGACTGATTCTCACTAAACTTTCATCTCCTAGAATAGGGGACCATATTTTTACTGACTACTGCAATGGGGGGTCTATGCCATGAATAAGTGCCTTAAATGGTGAGACTTAGAGCACATTTGTCCATAACACAACTCCCACAATGACTATAGTGAAAATCACATATGCTCAAAGGATATTCAAAATTATATGTGACTTCTTAAGCCGTTTTGATTTGATGAGGGGAAAGCTCAGGCTTTTATTAAGATTTAATTCAGTAATAGTCAATGACAAAGTTTTCTCATCACATGCCATGAGTGCATTATCTAGCTGCAGATTTTCTTACGCTGAGTCTCCGCCACCAGGGCCCTAACCCAGCCCCTGTCCCTTTAATTCTGAGCCAGGGGAGACTTTTGTAATGGCTTTGGAGCCTCTCATGTCCAGCCACAGGCTCCTTCACCACTTCTTCACCATCTACCTTCACCCTCGCTTCCCTCAAATTGAAGCAGCTCAACAAGAGGGAAGTAAAATTTGCGGTGGGGGTGGGGGTTGGAGCAGGACTCAAGGCCCAGGCGCTCTACGAGTTTGGCCTTGTGGCGTAATGAATATTATCTGTTACAATGGGACGAAGTGGTTGAATAAATAATCTTGAAGGATAAAAAAAAAAACATTAGAAAACCCCCACCCCCATAGAAAACTATAGTCTGAGTTTTCACCAAACAATGTATAATTTTTTTTTTGCAACAAACCCTACTCATAAACTGGAGGTGTGTATTCTAAGGATTCCAAATTAAAGAATGCAGTACTAATGCTCAGGCACACTATTAACAGGTAGGTTGCAATTCGAGCAGCCCACAAACAAATCAGAAATGGCTAATACCTATCCCATTTTAAAGGAAGTTGTCAGGCAAAAAACAAATTGTCATTCCAATATCAGGGATGAGACAGAAAAGGCAAGAACTCAGAACTTGACAATCTATGGCTTCAGTTAGGTAGAGGGAAACAGTCTTGCATTCTTCATTAACATTAGCTTTTGTTAATTAGGAAATTTCCTACTGTGGAGAATACTAACAGAAATGCCAGTCAAAGTGTCGCCAAACTCAGCCAATACTTAGTGACCTAGCAAATATGTCACGCAAGGACTTTTCGCAAGTGCTTCCTCATAGATCTAATATTTAATTTATTGTAAGATTTTTCTTGCTGTAATATATTTTCTTGTTATATATCTCTAATATGAATTCATTTTATATTTTTCCCATTTTTAAAAACAGACCTCTATTTTCCAAGGAAACCAGCTTCCAAAATAATTTACCCAATTTCATGATAAATTTAAGTTCTGGTGTGTTGAAAACACAAGCTGTGTGTTTCTTGTCTTTTCTATAAACATGGTGCTTTATCAGAACTTCTTTACACTAATTCTCTTCATTTTCACTATAATCAAAGAAAATGCAAATTACCTGCTTTCAAAGTACTGAAGGTTACATTATTTCTCCATGACTACCACACTGCATTTTTACATGGCGTGTTTATGAGACAGATGTGCCACAGCAAGCTGGTTAGATCCAGCAAAACCTGTGAAGTATGTTGTGGTGGGTGGTCAGTTCCGACGCGGATGGAAGAGAAGACAGTGTGAGGTGTTTTGTGCATTTGGGGAAGAACCAACCCCTACAAAGTTGCAACTGCTTCACCGCATTAAAATCTGACATAATCAACTCAAATTCTTTTTAGATGGGAGGAGGCGAAATGAGGGCTTTGGAAATCATGGGTTTATTCTAGAATATGCTTAAAAATCCCTGGAATCGCCTGACCGGAGGTAGAAACCTACTAATAGATACAAGACAGAGATCAGAGGGATATTTGCCTTGTCAATTCTCATATGGAAACCAGTTTTGTGAGGGTTCATTTTTTCTTTTCCTGTTTTACTCTGGATTACTTCCCATACCACTTTACAAAATCTTTCATTTTGAAACTTTCAAAGATTTTCCAAATCTTCCAACCGACCTGAAGTTGTCAATCTGTTTTCTCTCTGATAGACCCAGCCATGTGCATTCTGCCCTTGAGCCCGATTTTAGGTTTCTGCTCACACCCCAGATGAATTCAGGAGGGCTGGGATGAGTCCATACAGCTCGTTTGATGCTTCAGTTTTCACACTTCCGCAAGCAGTCCAGTCTCTGGCTCCTCTCACAGAACAGTCTTTGCAGAAACTGCAGTGGAGAACTTTCTGATGACGTGTCCCTGTGATCCAAGGGAGTCTGCTTGACTACTTTTAAAATCTCCTAATTTCGTGCAATTTAGACTCTTTCTTTTTTTTTTTTTTTTTATTTATTCATGAGAGACAGAGAGAGAGAGAGAGAGAGGCAGAGGGAGAAGCAGGCTCCCAAGGAGCAGAGAGCCCGATGCGGGACTCGATCCCAGGACCCTGGGATCATGACCTGAGCCGAAGGCAGACGCTTAACCATCTGAGCCACCCAGGCGCCCTAGACTCTTTCTATAGGAAATAAATATCCAGGTTTTTTAAGGCGGTTTCTTAAACCTTAACCCACAAAATTATAACAAAATGTTTCTTGTTTTAGTCCAAAAGCAAATGTGTGTAAATTTCCAGGGTCATCTAGACTAGACATTACCAAAATTCTATTCCGCAAAATAACCTGTCGGCTAGCTAGAAGTCCAGAATGTTTCTCCTTCTCTGGCTCACACACCAGCCTTCCTCTCTATCAGTTTGAAGTTGTTGAAGCACTCTAAAATTTAGGATAAGTGCTGGAAGAGTCTAGAGCAAAAAATAATAGAAATACATTTCAGTTGTTGTGATTTGAAAGAACCTATCTTCCTCCCCTGAGGGCTTAATGAACACTGCAACTTTTAGCCTGATTTTTAAAATACATTGACAGCTTTTCTAATGTTCCTTAATCAGCTTTAATTTCTTAGTGATTTTAGTTGGTAGTTTTACTGTATTTGGAAAAGATAAAAAGAATCATTTAGGAGGGTTTTTTTTTTTACTCCTTTCATTCCATCTTAAAAATATAAGGCATAGAGAGTGATAATGTACTGTGTTCCAATAGCTTTTGATATTCACCCACCAAATGGTTCACTAGAGAGAAATACCAAAAAGGAAAGAATAAAATATCTGGTTTTTATCGTATGAAAACTCCAAGTTTTTTTCTCGTTTGTCACGGAGGTGGTAAGCAGGATCTTGGCAGCGTGCAGAGAGTCTTCCCCACAGCATTTGCTCTGGGAATGCTAAGATGTTCCAGTTTTGTTGTGCAAATGGTTCAAACAGATGAAACTGTGTTTATGTCACCTGAGGAAATAACCTTTAAAGAGATTAAGTTTGTCCTGGGTGGAGACACAGTGAACCAAGCAAACTGAAACATAGTGTGTGGTCCTTCCTTTCTCCACCAAGCTGCTTCTGGTCATTTCCCAACAGTGTATCCTGGAAACATATGTATGTAACAGATTTTAAGGGCAGATGAGAAATGCTCCATCCCCCTGCTTAAAGAAGTTAATGGGATCCAATAAATTCTTTTACAAATATTTTCCTTCTCAATGGTAACTGGGATGCCATAGCATCGTGGATCAACATATATTTGGGAAATTTTTCTCGAATAACTAAATTTGTCCAACCTACATCTGATTTCAGATGACCTCTAGGCAGATTTCCTGGAGGAAGAAAATCTCAAGTAGTGCCTGTTTCTGGTCCAAAGGGCTACTGTAGCATTTCAAAGATCTGTATTTGAATTCTAGCTCTGTCATTAATTTACTCAGCAAATACTTACTGAAAGTCTATTATCTTCCAGACACTATAGTTATCACTGGATATACAACAGTAAGTAAGAAAGTCACCACTCTTGTCTTGTGGACTTTTGAGGCTATTAAAATAGTCAGGGGCACCTGGGTGGCTCAGTCGGATAAGTGTCTGATCTTGATCTTTGCTCAGGTCATGATCTCAGGATCTCCGTGCTGGGCATGGAGCCTGCTTAAGAGTATCTCTCTCCCTCTCCCTCCACCTTTCTCCCAACCCCCTCTCATGCTCTCTCTCAATAATAGTAATAAAATAATAATAATAAAAATAATTAATAAATAAAGTCAGACAAGCAAAAACGCAATTATAACACAGGATGATAAAAGCTATGACAAAGAAGTACAGAATTTTGAAGGCCCTGGGAAGAGCACTGTATTAGTTTCCCATGACTGCTGTACCATACTGTCAAAACTTAGCGGTTTGAAACAATATAAATGTATTATATTACAATTCTGGAGGTCAGAAATCTGAAAAGCATCTCACTGGGCTAACATCAAGGTGCCAGCAGGGCTATGTTTCTTCTGGAGGTTCTAGGAAAGAATCTTTTGTTTTCTTTTGCTTTTTCCAGCTTCTAGAGGCTGCCTGCCTTCCTTAGCTTGTCCCCCCTTGCCACCTTTAAAGTCATCACGGCCAATGGAGTTTTTTGGGGATTTTTTGTTTTTTTGTTTTGTTTTGTTTTTTTCACGCTGCAACACTTTGACCCTGAATCTTCTGGCTCCCTATTCTACTTATAAGAACTCTTGCAATTGCATGGGCCCACCTAGATAATCCAGGATAGTCTCTCCATTTCAAGGCCACCTGATTAGCAACCTATAGTCCATGCACAACCTTAATCCAGCCTGTCCCAGTAACATTACATATATACAGGTCTAAGGATTAGGACTAGAATGTGGACATCATTGAGGGCTGTTACTCTGCCTATTGTAAGCAGGCTGGAGTGAAAAGGATATACAGTGTGAGGAAAGGCTTCTTAGAGGGTTAAAATGTAAGATAAGTCTTGAAGGATAAGTCGACTTTAGATCGATAAAAGGAAGACTTAGCAGGGCTATAATCTATTTTGATTATAGCAACAGCATGTGTAGGGGCCCAGAAGGTGCAGAGAACATGGCCTGTGAGAAGACGTAAGAAAAAATTAAGTGTGGTTTAAGCTGAGATTGTGAGGGTAAGGGATGTCTGGCAAGAGACAAAGGCCAAAGGTTAAGCAGTTATGCAAGACATTGGAAAAGATGGTAAGAGTTAGGAGTGTGCTAACTGGAAAGCAGACAGGAAGTTTGGGGAACAAGTTGAGCAAGGTGTCACCCTGGGTTGGCCAATGGAGGTCAAACCCCGAGTTTGGAGGAGCACTGAAGGGGGTGGGACAGTTAAGAGACTAGAAAAAAAAGTTAGTTGTAGCTACCTTAAGTAGAAGAACACAGACAGTCTTGGGCAATTCTGCATGGAAGTAGCCATAGCAAAATGGATTAATTTCAAAATCAATGAATTACAATTTGGATTAGTGCCATGCAAGAGAAGGACAGCGTGCAATGACAATACACATCCGAAGCCCTAAACTTAGCTGGGGGTTAGGGAAAACTTAAGAAGAAACATTTAAGCTGAAATCCGCATGATAAGAAATCACTAGACGAAGGGGGAGAGACTTTCAGGAGGAGAGAACAGCAAACGCACAGAGCCTAAGGTGGGAAAGCGCATGCTCTGTTCCAGAAGCCAAAAGGCCAGTACCTTCAGAGAGAGCGAGAAGACAGGGAAAAAGGAGAGTCAGACAAGTCAAGGCTGGTGAGGTACAAGGATGGGAGTGGGTCCGGGATCGTAGAGTTCTGTAGGGTCCGTTACAGATTAGAAAGTTGGTCCTGAGAGCATTGAGATGCTACCCATAGTTTAACCAAAAGAATGGCATGATGGGATTACCTTTTATAGAGATTGTCTTGCAGCAGTATTTTTACCAAGGGGGTAAAAATAATCTACCTGTGAAAGAGCACTGCGGTTTGCTTGGGTGGAAATACTCTGTATATCAGAAAGAGAAGCAATCACTACTGGAAGGAAAAACTGAATTGATTCTGCCCTCCAGAGATGTGGCATAACTCATCTCTGGGGAGACCCCTCTTTTTTGGGGAAAAACACCTTCATGGTGGAAGCTGTTTCCTTTCATTGAGAAAGGTCAGGTCCCTGACCTAGATGTTTGGGACTGGATGGGTGAGCTAGTAATCAAAGCTGCACTGTTATTCTGCACAATAAGTGAGAAGAATTTGGCCCTGCTGCAGGCAGCCTGGGAGAGGGGCCTGGGAATGAGGAGAAAGGGGGGTTGCCAGAAAGATCTAGGAAAATAATAAAGAGGGATGCTGGCACATAACTGGAGGCTGGAGCACACAAGGGCGCACAGCCATGGAAAACTTCCCAAGGAGGGGATGGCTGACAAATTGCTTGGAACATTCATATCTGTACTTGACATTAAAGTTGAGGTATTTTCAGACCTGTAGGTAACTTTCTGCACCCCTCGAGGCTGTGGTAAAAGACTGCCGCTCTTCGGAGCCCCAGTCTGTGGTGCTGTGCTAGGGTGCGGGAAGAGGAGCAGCACCCCACACCAGGCCGGCGTAGGCTGGAAGGGCCGGCCGCGGCCGGGAGTGAGCAACAGCGCGTGGAAGTCACAGACGCACTCGCATAGGGGCACACGCACTCCAGAAAAACTCCAGCGAGATTGGGGTGGATTCCAGGCTTCCCACAGTAGAGTGCGAGGCATCTGATTGAGATAGTAAAGTTAAGGATGACCATAGGAAACTTGCAGATATGGAAAAATAGGACACATCTGGATTGTAGTCGTTTATATTTGGGATCAAACCAAACACGATCCTTGCTTGAGAGCTCTGACGCTTTAACGTTTGTCCTCCAGAAAGTCTTGACAATATTTTTTAGAAATTTCCCACAGAGGCTATCTTTGCAGATGTCACTGATAGCTTACAGAATAAAGAAATATACTAAAGTGTCAAATGTTCCACAATATATGGAATGAAATCTAATATTCTCTTGATCAGAATTACTCAACCGTCAGAATGCATCGATATGCTGCCAAGGTGCATGTTGTGACATCATTCCGGCTGCTTTTCTAGCAAATCCTGGCCACAGTGACAAAAAAAAGTCTGATCTTTATATATACTGTTACGGAAATGGCAACCAAAGTTAATAACCAAAAAATAAGCTTTATATCATATGGTCTTTATTAAAATACCAAGACACAGGAAAACTTTTAACAAAACATTTCGATTTCAGGGACTTGCTCAAGCATTTTTTTTTTTTTCTAATTTCTAGTTTACTTGAGTTTACAGAAGGATTTCATCTGCTTTTGCAAATTCACTGGTCATGATGAGGACATTAAGGGACCAGCTGTCACTCAAGAACTTCTGTGAGTCTCTGCAATAAAATATGTACATATAAAAGCAAAATAGAAATTCAGGATGTTTTGTGTGGGACATTTTTATAAACCTACATAGTCATAGTCATGGCTATCCAGATAAATCATAACCAAAATTCTAATTTAAAAAAATTTATCCAGATGGTTGTGAGAAAGGCAGAACAGAACCTCCCTTTCTTCTCTACATAGTGTTATGTATGGCTTGCCATGAAGTCCATATTCGTGAAAAATGTCAACTCAACTTCATTATGTTTTGTGTTCACCTGTGATTATTTAGGAACATTTACAGTCAGTATTAAGCTTCAATTCAAAGAAATGTAAATGGCCTTTTTCTGTCAGTCTTCTTTCATTTTTCATTATATTTCAAAACGCTCAGCTCACTAATGATGGAGGTTTCCATAAGAAAGCAGGTTTCCATGACATCAGCTCTACAAAAGGCACAAATAATTTTGTGAGGTAATATTACTTTTGCCTTTGTCATTCACCTATTCAATCCTTTTTGAACCAGAACCTATGATAGGTCAGTCAGCATGTGATTCTCATAACCCATGTGGAAATGACCAGCAACATCCCTTGTGCCCACACGTTCATGGAGAAATAAAAGACAAGAAATGTTGTGTAGTAGGTGCTTTTGTTCTGTAAGTATAAATTCATATTTTGCCTTTCTGGTTTTTTTGCAAAAATGTATTCTGCTATGAGATTTGTGACACCACAAATTCTGTGTCTATCATTTTCTCATTACTAACAAGCCAAATGAAGTAATAGCTTTAAAGGCATTCTGTTTTCCAAGAAAACCATAGTCTGATGTATTGTCCAGAGTTGATTTTCTTAATCTTCATGTTTTATCAATTCAATCCAATAAGATTTGAATGATCCACTTTCAATATCCCTCACATTAGGGGCGCCTGGGTGGCTCAGTCGTTAAGTGTCTGCCTTCGGCTCAGGTCATGATCCCGGGGTCCTGGGATCAAGCCCCGCATCGGGTTCCTCGCTCTGCGGGAGGCCTGCTTCTCTCTCTCCCACTTACCCTGCTTGTGTTCTCTCTCTGGCTGTCTCTCTCTCTCTCAAATAAATAAATAAAATCTAAAAAAAAAAAATATATGTATATATCCCTCACATTAGTTTGGTTATGGCATTCTTGCAAAAAACTATCATACAGAGTCATCTTTCTAAAAAGAAGAAAAAGTGTGCTCAAAATTAAAGTCAACTTACTTTGACCTTGCTTATGATAGCAAACAGGTGTTTACCACTATTGACGTCGTCAACATCATGCTGAGAACTGTTAATTCAATATCTCATTAATTCTCACAAGAATTCAAGTTCTGTGCCGTTAAGTAGCAGTATCTATAGCTCAAAAGTTCTCAAACTTGAGCGTGTATTAGAATCATGTGGAGTTAAAACTACGTGTTAGGGTGCCTGAGTGGCTCAGTTGGTTAAGCGACTGCCTTGGGCTCAGGTCATGATCCCGGAGTCCCAGGATCGAGTCCCACACAGGGCTCTGTGCTCAGCCGGGAGTCTGCTTCTTCCTCTGACCCTCCCCCACTCATGCTCTCTCTCTCTCAAATAAATAAATAAAATCTTAAAATAAATAAATAAATAAATAAAACTTCGTGTTAAAACACTTGCTGCATTCCAGCCCAAGAGTTTCTGATTCAATTGGTCTACGTTAAGTCCTAAGAATTTGCATTTTGAGGAGGTTCCCAGGTAGTTCTGGTATGTGGACCACACTTTGAAACCACTGTTATGGATCAGGTTTCAGAGTACCGTGTCCCACAGGCTAAATTCAGCCAACCGGGCTTTTTCTTGTTCAGTCCATAAGCTAAGATTGGTTTTAGTTTTGAATAGTGAAAAAAATGCAAGGGCACCTGGGTGTCTCAGTCGGTTAAGTGTCTGCCTTTGGCTCAGGTCATGATCCCAGGGTCTTGGGAGTAAGCCCTACATCGGGCTCCCTGCTCCACAGGAGCTTGTTTCTCCCTTTCCCTCTGCCTGCCATTCCCCCTGCTTGTGCTCTCTCTCTGTGTAATAAATAAAATAAAATCTTTAAAAATATAGGGAAAATATTCCAAAGAATATTTTGTGACACAAAAAAAATCACATGCAAGTCAAATATCAGTGGATGCTGAAGTAATGTTGTATTCGAAAAAGCCTGTTCATTCATTATGTATTGCCTATCACTGCTTCCATATTACAACAGCAGAGCTAAGTAGTCGTGAAAGACACAATATGGCCTACAAAGCCTATCCGGCCCTTCATAGAAAAAATTTGCCAATCCCACACAGCATGGTGACTATAGTTAATAATATTGTATCATATATTTGAAAGATGGGAAGAGAGTAGATCTTAAAAGTTCTCATCAACCACACACACACACACACATAAATTGTAACTGTGTGGTGAGGGTGTTAACTACACCTGTGGTGGTGACCATTTCACAGTTTGCACATATATTGAATCATTTTGTTACACACCTTGAACTAATATAACGTTTTATGTCAATTATATCTCAAAAAATTGCCAATTCCTGCTATAGATGGAAGCAAGATCTAAGTTATTTAGCTAGCAGGTGGAAGTGTTGGGATTCACACCCGGGTCAAACTTTATCTAGATAAGGGCCCACATTCTTAATCATTTTTAAAAGAGGCAGAAATTCACTTTTTTTTTTATGATTGTAGTTCACATACAATGTTATATTAGTTTCAGGTGTACCACACAGTGATTTGACAATTCTATACCATATTCAATGCTCACCACTCTAAGTGTAGTCACCATCTGTCACCACACCACGTCATTAAGGTATGATTGATTATATTCCTTATGCTGTACTTTCCATCTCTGTGGAAACTGGAAATTTGTACCTCTTAATCCCCTTCACCTAACTCACCCACCCCTCACTCACCTCCCCTCTGACAGTCACCGGTTTGTTCCCTATATTTAAGATTCTGTTTATTGTTTAGTTTGTTCATTTGGTTTGTTTTTCAGATTCCCACAATAAGTGAAATCATATGATATTTATCTTTTTCTGACTTATTTCACTTAGCATAATACCTTCGAGGTCCATCCATGTTGTTGCAAATGGCAAGACTTCATTCTTTTCTATGGCTGAATAATATTCCATTGCATATGTATAACACATCTTCTTTATCCATTCTTCTATTAATGGACATTTAGGTTGCTTCCATTATCTGGCTATTGTAAATAATGCTGGAATAAACACAGGGGTGGGTATATTTTTTTGAATTAGGGCTTTCATTTTCTTTGGGTAAATACCCAGCAATGGGATTACTGGATCATAGGGTATTCTATTTTTAATTTTTTTGAAACTCCATACTGTTTTCCCCAGTGCCTGTACCAGTTTATGCTCCCACCAATAGTGCACAAGGGTTCCCTTTTCTCCACATCCTGGCCAATACTTGTTATTGTTTGTCTTTTTGATATTAACCATTCTGACTGGTGTGAGATAATATCTCATTTTGATTTGCATTTCCCTGATGATTAGTGATGTTGAGCATTTTTTCATGCGTCTGTTGGCCATCTGTATGTCTTCTTTGGAAAAATGTCTACTTAGGTCCTCTTCCATTTTTTAATCTAATTGTTTGGTTTTTTGGTGTGGAATTGTGTTAGTTCTTGATACATTTTGGATATTAATCCCTTATTGGATATACCATTTGCAAATATCTTCTTCCATTCACAAATTTGACATTTTGTTTTGTTCTTAGTTTCCTTTCCCGTGCAAAGGCCTTTAATTTTGGTATAGTCCCAATTATTTTTTTGTGTTTGTTGCCCTTGCCTGAGGAGACATATCTATAAATATGTTGCTATGGCTGATGTCCAGAAGATTACTGCTTATATTTTCTTTTAGGATTTCTAAGATTTCAAGTATCACATTTAGGCTTTTAATCTATTTTGAGTTTTTTTTGAGTATGGTGTAAAACAGTGGTCCAGTTTCATTCTTTTTTTTACGATTTATTTATTTATTTGAAAGAGAGAGAGGAGGGTGGAGGGGCAGAGGGAGAGAATCTCAAACAGACGCTGTACTGAGCGAGGACACCTATGCAGGGCTCGATCTCACAACCCTGAGCTCATGACCTATGCTGAAACCAAGAGTCAGATGCTTAACTGACTGAGCCACCCGGGTGTCCCGGTCCAGTTTCTTTCTTTTGCATGTTGCTATCCAGTTTTCCCAACACTATTTGTTGAAAAGACTGTTTTCCCCATTGTATATTCTTACCTCCTTTATCATAGATTAATTGACCACGTAAGTGTGGTTTTATTTCTGGGCTCTCTATCCTGTTCCATTGACCTACATGTCTATTTTTGTGCCAGTACCATACTGTTTTGATTACTATAGCTTTGTTGTATGTCTTGAAATCTAGGATTCTGATACCTCCATCTTTGTTCTTCTTTCTCAATATCGCTCTGGCTATTCAAGATATTTCATAGTTGGTACAAATTTTAGAACTATTCTAGTTCTCTGAAAAATGTTATTGGTATTTTGATAAGGATTGCACTGAATCTATAGATTGCTTTGTGTAGTATGGACATTTTAACAGTATTAATTCTTCCAATCCATGAACATGGAATATCTTTCCATTTGTTTATGTTGTCCTCAATTTCTTTCAGCAATATCTTATAGTTTTTAAGAGTATAGGTCTTTCACCGTCTTGGTTAAATTTATTCCTAGGTATTTTATTCTTTTTGGTTCAGTTGTAAATGGGGTTGTTTCTTAATTTCTGTTTCTGTTACTTTGTTATTAGTGCATAGAAATGCAACAGATTTCTATATATTAATTTTGTATCCTGCAACTTTACTGAATTCATTTATTAGTTCTAATAGTTGTTTTTTGGTGGAATCTATAGGGTTTTCTCTATATAGTGTCATATCATCTGCAAATACTGGCAGTTTTACTTCTTCCTTACCAATTTAGATGCCTTTTATTTCTTTTTCTTATCTGATTGCTGTGGCTAGGACTTCCAGTACTATTTTGAATAAAAGTGGTGAGAGTAGATATCCCTGTCTTGTTTCTGACTGTAGAGGAAAAGCTTTCAGTTTTTCACCACTGCATATGATGTCAGCTGTTCGTTTTGCATGTATGGCCTTTATTATGTTGAGATATGTTCCCTGTCAACCCACTTTGTTGAGAGTTTTTATCATGAATAGATATTGCATTTTGTCAAACTTTTTTTTTGCGTCTATTGGAATGATCGTACAGTTTTTATCCTTCTTGTTAATGTGACGTATCACACTGAATGATTTGCAAATACTCAACCATCCTTACATTCCTGGAATAAATCCTACTTGATCATTGATGAATGATTCCTTTCAATGTATTGTTGAATTCAGTTTGCTAATATTTTGCTGAGATTTTTTGCATCTATGTACGTCAGAGATATTGACCTGTAGTTTTCTTTTTTTGCAGTGACTTTCTCTGGTTTAATATCTGGGTAATGCTGGACTCATAGAATTAATTTGGAAAGTTTCCTTCTTCTATTTTTTTGGAATAGTTTGAGAAAAAAATAATTAATTCTTTAAATGTTTGGTAGAATTCACCTGTGAAACCATCTGGTCTCAAACATTTGTTTCTTTAGAGTTTTTGATTACTGATTCAATTTTGTTAGTAATAATTGTTCTGTTTAAATTTTCTATTTCTTTCTGATACAGTTTTGGAATGTTGTATGTTTCTAGGAATTTAACCATTTCTTATAGGTTATCTAATTTGTTGGCATATGATTTTTCATAGTATTCTCTTAGATATTTTTGTATTTCTATGGTGCTGATTATCATTCTTCCTCCTTCATTTCTGATTTTATTTATTTGAGTACACTCTCCTTTTTTCTTAATGAGTCTGGCTTAAGGTTTGCAATTTTGGATATCTTTTCAAAGAACCAGACCTTGCCTTCATTGATCGTTTCTATTGTTTCTTTAGTCTCTATTTCATTTATTTCTGCTGTAATATTTATTATCTCCTTCTTTCTACTAGTTTTGGCCTTTGTTTGTTCTTCTTTTTCTAGGTCCCTCAGGTGTAAGTTCAGGTCGTTTATTTGAAATTTTTCTTGTTTCTTAAGGTAGGCCTGTATCACTATACACCCCCCTCTTAGAACTGCTTTTGTTCCATTTCAAAGATTTTGGGCCATTGTGTTTCATTTTCATTTGTCACCATGTATTTTTTAATTTTCTTTTTGATTTCTTCATCAACCAATTTGTTGTTTGGTAGCATGTAATTTAGCTTCCATGTGTATGTGCGTTTTCCAGTTTTTTTTTTTTTTCTTGTAATTGACCTCTAGTTTCATCCCATTGTGGTCAGAAAAGATGCTTGATACGATTTCAGTCTTCTTAAATTTATTGAGACATGTTTTGTGGCCTAACATGTTCTATTCTGGAGAATGTCACATGTGCATTTGACAAGAATGTGTATTCTCTTATTTTTGGATGGAATATTCTGTAAAAATCTGTTAAGTCCATATAGTCTAATGTGTTGTGCAAAGGCATTGTTTCTTTGTTGATTTTCTGTCTGGATGATCTAATCCATTGATGTAAGTGGAGTGTTAAAATCTCCTATTATTGTATTACTGTCAATTCCTCCCTTTATGTCTGTTAATACTTGCTTTATGTATTTAGGTGCCCCTGTTTTGGGTGCACAGATATTTACAAATGTTATATTCTCTTATTGGATTGATTCCTTTATCGTTACATAATGTCCTCCTTTGTCTCTTGCCACAGTCTTTATTTTAAAGTCTATTTTGTCTGATATAAGTGTTGTTACCCTGGCTTTTTCTTCTTTGCTGCCATTTGCATGGAATATCTTTTTTTAACCCTTTACTTTCAGTGTGTATGTGTCTTTAGGTCTGAAGTGAGACTCTTGTATGCAGCATATAGATAGGTCTTGTTTTTTCATCCAATCAGTCACCCTATCTTTTCATTAGAGCATTTAGTCCATTTACATTTTAGGGAATTATAGATAAGCATGTAATTATTGCCATTTTATTAATTGTGTTCTCCTACTTTTAGTTCTCTGTTCCTTTTTTCTTGTCTTCCTCTCTTCCATTGTGGTTTGATGGCTTTCTTTAGTGTTGTGCTTGCACTACTTTCTCTTTATTTTTTGTGTATCTACTAGAGGCTTTTGATTTGTGGTTATCATTGGGTTCATATATAACATTCTATGTGTATAGCAGTCTATATTAAGTTGGTGGTTGCTTAAGCTTGAATACATTTTAAAAGCACTCAATTTTTACTCCCCCCTCCACATTTTATGTATATGATGTCAAATTCCACATCTTTTTATTCTGTGTATCCCTTGACTAATTTTTGTAAATATAACTGATCTTACTGCTTTAGTATTTTAACCTCCATATTGGTTTTATAAGTCATTAATCCAGTCATATTTTATATAAGTCAGCTTTTACCTGTGAAGTTTTTTGCTAATTTATTATTTCTACTTATGGACTTTTCTTTCCACTTAGAGGAAATCCACTATTTTTAATAGATTGCTTAAATTAGTAATGTCAACAATCTCTGGCACTTTTTCATTAGCTCATTAATTGTTTTTGTTCAAATTTCTTTTCATTCTCATCAAACTCCATCTTCCTTCTCCACAGTACTGCCATTCTTGTTCCATTAGTATTACATTGTTGTCTTTTTTGCCCAGATGATTATTTGCATGGAGGGAAACTATTGATTCACCTGAAGTTTATTTAGATTTGGTGACTCTATTGTTCAAAAAATTAGCTTGTTGCTTCAATAACATACTTAGGATGAATAGAGGAGTATACATTTCATAAAAGATCTCTCAGATTATTTCCATATTTCAGAGTAATAACTTGTGATGGGAAAAGCAGAAAGGCTTCTGAAGTTCAGCCTGGATTATATAGGAATAAAAAATGAAGTAATAATGATGACCTCATAGGTTCAGGCAACAGGGGTTGACTGATGCGGTTAAGATTTCTGAAGGCAGATCAGGGCAGTGTATTTCACAGGGATATCATCATCCACAAGAGCAAGAGTAGTGTCAGCAGTCAAAGCTCCTAAACTATCACCCAGCCTGTCAACACCAGGCTATTCAAAATGGCATCATTCAGCTTGAGACCTTTCTCTAATTCACTATTTCAGGGGGGTTTTTTTTGAGAGGGGGAAAAAAAGAAACTCAATGCATTATTTCCCATGCATAAACAATGATTTGGGAAAAACTTGAAGTAGATTTATAGAAAATGTTCTAAAATTTCAGTAAAGAAAATGTCTGCATGCTCAAGCTATACAGCTTTTTAAAAGCAAAATCAGATCTCTTCATTTCTTGTCAGGATTATTTGACCGGTTCTGCTCAATCTCATTATTGGAAATAGAGCATTTTACCCATAAATAATTAAAATGAAATGGAATTAGACAAGAGAATCTATAAGTAAACAAATATTTGAGACTGTTTATATTTCTATTAACTAGTAAAGAACAGAAATGGGAAATTTCTCTTTGCCAAGTAATTCGTTGAAGGTCTTAATCAATTTCAAATAAAAACCTCACAGTTTAAGTCTAATTATATCACTTTCAATTTAAAGCATAGTAATTATTAGCCCTTTTCTTAATTAATATTTTCAAGATTGCTGCACTAATTATCTACAGATTTTTAAGGTGGTATTTAAGAATATAAGTCCAAAAGAGATGATGTATTCCCACTGGTATTTAGGCTAGTTGCCAACTTGTCTCCCTTCTGACAATGCTGGCTTTGAACCAGGAATAGAGAAAGGAACAGCTGACATTTGGAAAACAAAACTTCATACTCCATCAATATTTTAAATACTAGCTACAAAAAGCAGAAATAAGAACTAATTTTTTAAAATTCAATATAGCATATCTGGTCACTGCTCTACAATTAACACTCTACTTTTTTAAAATGAAATTCACCCAAAATCATAGTTTTGCAAACTGAGGAATCTTACTAGCATTTTTAATAATAGCAGATGATGATCTTCCCTGTTAATATCTAGTAATCTTGATTATTAAAACATAAACATGAATGGCAAAACATGGATGGTTGTTTAAGCCTGGTGATGGATAAATGGAAGTTTATTGTACTTTCTACTTTTCATTATGTTTGGAAAGTTTCGTAATAAGCTTTTTTTTAAAAGAAAAATACATAAACATAAGAGATCATATGTCTATACTGATGGAACTATTAAAAAGATTCTATTAAATTAAATAAGTCTCTGCAAGACCTAACTAATGCCATAGATCAAACATTTACTTCTGCAGTCCTTATTCTGAAAATTTTAATAAAAGAATTACTGAAATTCAAGCCCAGAAAACACTGATTCAGGTTAAAATAGAGCTTAGACAAAAATGTCATAATTTTTGAAAAACGGAAAGCTCCGAGTCAATGCTATTCTGTTTTGGATAAGTCATAATACTAAAGAATATTGAAACCTAATGAGGGAGAGAGAAAAAAATTTACCTGGCCAAATTTTACTGCTGCACTAACAGCTTCCTTTTTAAAGTCTTCCAACTGTTGCTGCTGTTTTCCATTGTGAAGGTTCTTTCTTAAAGAGGTGAGCTGTAAAAGTAAATATGAAAGCTCCCTCCGAGCTATACAATGGAACTATGTTTAACCCATTAAAATAAGCCCTGGGAATTTTCAGAAGGGTTAGAGCTTAATGTCTTTTACCTGTGCCAAATTTGTTATCAGTCCCCGATGTCAAAATTATAGGATAGGCCCCCAAACCTATGTCAAACACCAAACTATATCAGACAATGATCAGAATTAATTAATTTGAGGAATAGCTAATAGAGCTGTCAGTGGACAATAAGACCAGGAGGTAAAGGTACTAATTGGACAAAGAAGAACCAAAGGGCCTAAATAATTCTCAACCTGTGTACAATAGCAACTGGTGGTAAAAAATGAGTGTAGCCAAGAGAAATTTTTAATGCCAACTAGCACTATTATAATTTATCATCTACAGGTACATCAACTATTCATTTGACCCATATTTTGTTTCCAACACACAAGTCATTCCTCTGATATGCTAGTAAGATTTTCAGGTGGTTCTATAGATGGGGACCTCAAATTGGTCAATGCAGATAAAAGGGTTATCTAAAACAGAGAGAAAGGAGAAAGAGGGCTATGGGTTAATGAGAAGAATCCTGATGGTAGAGCAGGTTTAAATCCTGACCTCTGACCTATGATGTTGTAACTGATTTTTTTCCTTCCTCCTGATCCTTCTCCAAAGCATCTTCAAAATGTATTTGGTTTCTCTTTACTCTCTGGGTTTCATGGATCTACCAGCAGTGTAAGGAACAAAGGCTCAGGGACTATATAAGCCCACAAGCAAGCAAATAAAAAGAAAGGTGTATACATTTTCCAGTTTTTCTCATTTTATCAAATATTTGAAGGCTCACAAATTTAATGCTGGTTCATTATTTGGTAAAAACTGGTAAGTACAAAAACAAGTTTTAAATAATATAACCCAGAAAGTCATTTTGTGGAGAGAATTCCTAGCATTAAAGTGAAGAGTGGTAGATAGGTTGATGGGATACACCCTTAACATCAGCCTTCTCTGGGAGTCTTCTGCCTCTGCAATTTTGTAATTCCAAACCCTCTCCTATGAGAAAGAAAGGAAGTTCCATGGAAACAGGAATTTGTGCCTATTTTTTTTCATTACTGTATTCTTAAAACCTAGTACCTGGAGTCAGCACTTAACAAATACTTGTTGAATGAAAGAATGCATGTTCCTGATATTACTGAAATGATAGAGTGATAATAGATTCTACCTTATTTTAAGTTTCCATAGTTCAGAATCCTGATCTATATTAAATCTCTTTTTAAAGGTTAGGCTTCCCATTTCAATTTCTCCTTCTAGAAATCAACTATTCAAAGGATAATTTAAGGAAATAAAATACTTATGAAGAACAAGGAAACGACTTTCCCTTTGTGACTATAAAGTGAAGCCAGAAAATAATTGGGGTAACCATCCTAAATTATACTTCATTTGGGGATAGTCCATTGGAATAGCATCTAGTGATGAGTGTTATATTTTTGGCTCTATAGCCCGACTTGATTTTCTCAGAGCCAGCCTCTTCCCCCAGAGCCAGTATTCTTTTTTGGCAAGGTGGGAATGGGAAGAAAAAGTGAAAGGGTTAAATTTTTGGAAATACTTTTTCCCAAGAACTTCTACTTAGTAGCACAATTATTATTGTTATGTTCTTCCAGGATGACTTCCCCAGTGACTGATTTCCTTCTTTATAGATTATAAGCTTGTCCTCAACATAATTTTGGTATTCCTTTGATGATCCATATTTAGCTGAATTTGCTACCTAACAGATGCCTGAATATTTAGAATCCCAAAGGACTACAATATCCTGTGGTTTCAAATTCCTGAGCAGTTGATCCAGCAATTCTTATTTTGTTCTTGCTTTCCTACCATCCTAGGAGCCAGTAGCAGATGCTCTTTATAGCATATTTTTTATTCTCGTATAGTTAATCCAAGTGGGACTCCAGAACAACAGCTTTTCCTTTTGTCTCTCCCTGGATTGACATTTCTTATGGGTTGGTTGGTTGGTTGGTTTCTATAGTCAAAATTTCTTTTCACCTCCCTTTGAGTATCTTTTAAAAAATAAAATAATTCTAACAAAACAATACATATACAACAAATTTTAAGAGGACAATAAAATATAAAGTATGAATTCTTAGGTTCATTAGCTTTATTTATATATGGATCCACTTACTCATTTAGTCTGATATAAATGTAAAAGCAACATGGAGCAAGAGCAGTGCTGCATGAACATCCAGACTTTCAATCGACTATTGTGTCTGCAAGGGGCTCGTAGAGGTAGAGTACCTAGTGCATGGAATTAAAACCTGGAAAGAACTATTAAATTTCAAAGAAAAATTGGCATTCATCATATACCTGAATTCTGTTTGGCAAACAAAGTGGCTTAAACTTTGAAACTAAATTCTAAAATAAAAGTCTGTTAACTTTTACTCAAAACTTTTAAGCCAGGAAAAGTTTATTTAAATGAATTTTGGTATTGTAAACATATGTAAAATCCTTAGTAGGACTACAACAGTCTCAAGGAAAGTGAATTTCAACACTATATAAAAGATTATATAATCAATAGAATCATTCTACACATTTTTCAATAAACTAACAAGAACCAAAAATTCAAATGACTAAAATCAATCAAACATCTTAAAAAGGTAGACAAGGGGGACGGGGGAGGATAGGGCAGGCAAAAGGAGTTAACTGAAGAACAAAAACTGATGAATGCTTATAAGTAGGGAAAAATAATCAGTGATGCAATTAATTATACATCTAAGTAATTAATAAAACTTTCCTTAGGGGGAAGTTCTACCTAGTTTATTTCCTTTAATATGAGGTGGTTAAACTGGTTGATCTTAACTGGGATTTCTGTGGCTCCAAGGTTATATGCATTGACGGTAACTGCAGGTGTGTAAATAACACACAACCCTGCAGTTACAAGTCCTCCCTTTCCTAATGAAGTCATGGTTAACCAATATTCCACATGTTAACAACTCTAATCGAGATGTAGCACCTTATTTGAGAATAAAAAGACTAACAAAGGTAGAAATTATCACAAGGCCATCACTAATGCACACGTTAGTGAGTGTTTGAATTTCAGCTGAAGTAGCGATATGACAACTCCAATAATTACTTCGTCCACCCTTAAATGTGCCAGGCGTGGCCCTAGGCCCTGGGTTTACAGCAGTCTATAGGAAACTAAATTGTTTTGACCACAAGAAACTTATAATCTGGTGGCAAGATTAGGGGATGCAGGCAGTAAATGAAAGTGTAACTAAATAAATTTTAAGTATTGATAAGTGCTTTAAAAAAAAAAGCAACATGCTAGAGAGTAATTAGAGATTTGTTTTCATTGGTGAACTTAGGGAAGACTTCTCTGAGAAGACAACACTGGCATTAACACCTGAAGGAATGAGAAGGAGGCAGCCATAACAAACCCAGGATCAAGCTTCCAAGCATGTGGTAAAACTCCTGGATAGGAATAAACGTGACATATTTGAGAGACAGAACAAAGACCAGGATACTAGAGCAGAATCAATGAGAGCAGGGGTATAAGACCTGTCAGGTAGGCAAGGAGAACTTGGGGAGATCATGAGGAGCCTTGTGAGGAGTTCAGATATAATTTAATTGTAATATAACTCCAGGGCTCTAAGCAGGGTAGAATATGCTTAGTGCATGAAGAAGATCACTTCAGCTGTTAAGTGGAAAATGGACTGCAGTAGCGCAAGTGTGGAGGTAGAGAAACTGGTTGTGGTTGACAGGCAAGTGACAGTGATGCCTTGGAGGAGGATCGCAGTCGTGGAAGTGGTAAGGGGTGGATGGATGTTATATGCAACTGATGAATAACTGAGCTCTACATCTGAAACTAATGATGTACTATTATATGTTGGCTAATTGAATTTAAATTTTAAAAAGTGGGGAAAAAAAGAAGTGGATGGGTCAAGACTATATTTTGGAGGTAGAGCTTATTGAACTTACTGAGAGATGGGGCGGGAGAAGGGAATCAACAGTGACTCCTAGGAATTTGGTCTGAGCAACTAGACCGAGGATGGTACCATTGACTGAGATGAAAAAGGCTTAGAGGCATGATTCAGACTTTGGTTTTAATCACATTAAGGCTGTAATGTCTATCAGACCTCCGGATGTGAGATAGGGAGTTAGATACATGATTCTGGAACTTAAGAGAAAGATCTGGGCTAGTGGTAGAAATCTGAGTCCTGTCAGCTTATAGCCAGGCTAGAGCTAATATATGAAGTTCTAGAAGACCTGAGGAGACCGCCTATACTTTTCCAGAACAAGAATCTGCTAGAGGAATTGGACCGGAAAGCCAAAATCAGGTCAGTGGGTATCTCAGAACCTAAGGAAGAAAAATCATTTCAAGAAGCAAGGAGTCAACCCCACCAAACACAGCTAAGGTATTAAGACTAGTGAGGCTTAGACAAGCTTTAGGTCACTGATGACTTTGATGAAAGTACTAGTCTTCATAAAATCCTGATAAAATGTGAATTATTGTTTTTTCATTTTACAGATGAAAAATTTAGCCTTGGAGGGCTTAGCTCTGACTAACTTCTCATAATCTTGCTGATCTTAGAGACCATGCTTTTATCTGCCATACTATGGCTACCTCAAGTCATTTGTAGAAGCAAAGAGTTAAATAGTGTTTTATATAATATATATTTTAGTTTTACTTGTTTAATACAATGGGTTGAGAAAGTATGGGATTCTTTAATCGGTACCTGCAGACATTAAAAGGGAATATTGTAGTTATCACAAGTCTGTAATCTCAGAAGGAAGATAGAGTTCTAAGTACTGGAAAATGTCTGTTGAGGGTCCCAAATGTCTAAAGAAAATCTTGGGATATGTAGAATGAAAAACTTTAGGAGGAGGTCTCCAAAAATACAAAATACATTGTATTTTTTTAAAAAGAAAAAAGCAATTTCTTTACCCCCTGATTGCTTTGTACATAGAGTACTACTGCTGAACTCTAAAGAATTCATTTGGAAGAGCATCTTTAAAGTATTCATTTTTATCCTACTGCTCACAGATATGCATGGAGCAGTAGGAGGTTCATTCTTGCCTATTGCGTTCTTAGAGTAAAAAGGGGAATTTGGCCCACTTTTACATTTCCATGCTCACTTCTTTCCTAAAATCTCACAAGCTAGTACACAACTAATAGAATAAAGTTATGTAAGTTGGGTTTTTTTTTTAAAAAAACCTTATTGTATCTAAATAGATGATATATTACTGCTGATCTGAATATATGAGTCTTAGGATGAGTATCTATGTATATTTAAGAATTAGGAAACAGAACTTTTTGGTAAAATTTCAGGTTATTTTAATCACACCATAAAAAAGATAAAAAATCTAAAAATAGGATTCACTATTTTGTAAAGCTGTGAAAGTCTTACTTGATTCAAACTCTCATACACTGATTCACATTTGAAAAAAACAATGTGTATACATATATATTAAAATTATAAAGTGTTTTTTCAGTCATTTACCATTCAACTACTCTAAAGGAAGTTTGTTAAATCATCGGTATCCTTATTTTCAGATATTGGTTAATCCATCTTCAGGAGTTACTCATAGAGTTTTGCTGGTTTTAGCCAGTGGTTGGCAAGGACCGAGGAATGCTCAATTCCTGCCCCATCCTCTGTTCAGGAGCTCCTGAAGAATAGGGTAAATGGGACACATGGTCATTTATTTCTAATCCCAATCATACCCATTATGCCCAATGTGGTTCCCTTGAGCCTAACATGCAGATTTATAGGATCTCTCCCCTTTTGCTGAACCAAAAACCTCCCCCATATTCTGCTTCAGGGAGCTGTGGAGATGAGTTGCCTCAGTTCATGTGGGAGAAGCAAAGAGCAGACAGATGTCAGAGTAGATACATGCTGGAGGGCAGCTTTCTGCATCAACTGCATGCCAGGAGAGAGCCGAGGAATGCCACTACAGGGGAGTAGTTTCTCCTACCTCCTCTGGGCAGTGAACTGGTTCCCTATTCATCATGGTTCAATCAGGAGCCCTGAAAGAATAGAGTTAGACCTTACATCAAAAACTAATGATGTACTATACAGTGGCTAACTGAACATAATACAAAAAAAAAAAAAAAATAGGCAAATCCCTGGACTCTATCTCTCATGGTTCTTAGAGATTAGGCTTGAGGTTCAGAAATTTTTATTTTTTAAAGCTTCCTGAGTAATTCTCCCAAACTACCCAATTTGGATATTTTTATGGGTGAACTGTGTGTCCCTTTAAAATTCATATGTTGAAGTCTTAATCCCCGGGATCTCAGAATGTGACAATATTTGGAGAGAGTGTCTTTAAGGAGATAATTACACTTATTTTAATTCCATTTGAAATAAGGTCATATTGGTGGGCCCTAACCCAATATGACTGATTCTTATAAGAAGAGGAGATTAGGACACAGACACACCCAGAGGGAAGATCATGTGAAGACAGAAGAAGAAGAAATAGCCATCTACAAGAAAGTAGGCAGGCCTCAGAAGAAACCAGCCTCCTGACCCTTGATCTTGGACTTCAGATCTCCAGATCTGTGAGAAAAATAAAACTCTAGAACTGTGAGAAAATAAAAGTCTGTTGTTTCAGGAAAAAAAAAAAAGAATAGAGTTAGATGAGTAGTTCTTCTGTGAGAAGAAAGGATGGGAGAGGCATTTTCCCTCAGCACCTCACCCATGATTGCCCAGCAATCACTCTCCTGCCTCTATGCTCACTCCATGTTCTCCATCCAGAATAGCCCCAGCTCAACCTTTGGAGATTCCATCTAGCTTAATATCTAGAATCTCTAAAGTGAGCTAGAAGAAGAACTCTGTTCCCTGAATGTCACCCTCTTGGGGTTCTCACTGCTTCCACCACTGCCACCATGCCCCTTACACTAGGGTTGTAGCAATCTCCCTTTACAATTCTTGTCCATGTATAGACAAAAGCTTTTTTTTTTTTGACCTCTGCTAATACACTGGCTGACATTTTTGCCAGCATTTTACTATCACGAGAAAAGAAAATAAAATAAATTTTTAAAAACACTAAAATTGTTTAACTTATAAAAATCTAAGATATCTTCACTTAAGCATAGAAAAGTGAATTAGTGGCACAAATTAGCCATCACCTGGACCACATCCCATACTGCCCAGCTTTCTGTCTGCCTGTATATGGCTACTGCCATCTTTGACCACCGGAAAACTGCCTTCTGATGTATATTAGCTTATAGGAGGACTGAAACATCCAAATTCCTTTTTGTCTAGAGCTCACCTAAGAATTGCTGTCAATTGTGTTCTCTAGGCATATGTATTCCATTGGTAATCAATGACTTTGTTGATCTGTGAGACATTAATTACACACAGGAGCTGCCCCTAGAATAGGTCTAATAGTATGATAGTCAGGGTAGGCTAAGTTACATTGTGGTAACAAACACCAAAATCTCTGTGGCTTAACACACAGGAATTTGTTCTAATTCTCATTCGCTCAAAATCCTCTGTGGGTTTAAGAGTTCACAGGAGCTCCCCAAACTGCAACTGACTCAAGGATCCAGCATATTTCCATCTTATGTCCCCAAATTTTCAGCACATGGCTTCCAAGAAGGAAGACTCTGCTGATTGTGGAGGGAGATTTCCTTGTCTCATCAGAGAAACATCATATGTATACAGGAACTCATTGTCTATTAGCCAAAGCTAGTCACCCAGCCCAGCCATAGGGGTTGCACATGGAAGGTGGAGAACATCAAATATTTTTGCTGCAAATGGACCAGGGGTCCCAAACACAGTGCCTTTCCAAAGCCAAGGAAGTAACATAAATATGCAAGGCTGCCTCATATAATAAACAGCAAATAACTTTACTCCCTAATGTGAGTTCAGTCATTTTCAATGAACATTTTGTTGCTTCATGAAATTCTGAGTTTAATGAACTTCTCCAAAAGATAGGCAGAGAATTCTCAGAAAGAATGACTTGCTAACTAACACAATCGTCTTTCCTCTCTCATCTCCAACTCCAGCCTCATCACCCAAACTAGGCAGTGGCTGGGATGAGGAGGTAAGCAAAGCACAGGAGGAGCCAGAGAGCACAGTAGTGCTCCCTAGCCTGCAGTCCCTTGGACTGAAGGATTAGCAAAATAAAGTCCCCAGGAAGGACCTCAGGAAAGCAGTGCCTGGGAAGAACTTGCCTATCTATTAGGTATAAAGTGGTATCTCATTTTCATTTCATTTGAATTTATCTTAGTTTTTTTTTTTAATATATATTTGTGAAACATTTGAATATGTTACTTTCCAGTGCTCATTTTTCTGCTGTCTCACTTTGCTTTGTGTTATTATATTGCCAAAACCAAAAATGAACAACAGGGGAATGTTTCAGAAAAGCATATTCTCATATGTTGTTGCTGCCTTTTTGGAAAATAATCTGACAATACCTATTAAAATTAAATATACAACTGACTTACCCAGTAACCCTATTCATCAGAATCTACCATTTAAAAAAAATCTAATACTAATACATAAAGATACATGGAACTGGTTATTTAAAGATGAATTTTTGGAGTTGTAAACAACTATAAACAGAACTAGAAATGAAGTGAGTGTTTTTAGTCAGATTTATTATGGCTGAATTAATTATGGTATATCCATAATGGAATAGTATGCAGCCATAGAAAGAACACATTAAAGCTGCCCCAATTGACA
The DNA here is from genome assembly GCF_002201575.2 of Neomonachus schauinslandi. Lineage (NCBI taxonomy): Eukaryota > Metazoa > Chordata > Mammalia > Carnivora > Phocidae > Neomonachus > Neomonachus schauinslandi. Next base: position 114,086,275 of record NC_058409.1, read on the forward strand.
TGGAAGATTTCCACAAGATACTGATTAACAAGAACCATAAGAAAAGTGTGTATTTTATAATCTCATTTTTGGAAAGCCATGGCCAAAAACCCTTCATGCATTGATCGGTATTACAACATGAAAAATGTTGACTCTACCATATGATTGATCAATTCCACTTCCGGATATATACCCAAAGGAAATAAAAACATATTATCAAAAAGATATATGCACTCTTATGTTTTTGCACCATTATTCACAATGGCCAAGATATGGAAACAACATAAATGCCCATCAATGGATGAATGGATAAAGAATAGGTGATATATATATCATATCAAATAGGTGTGTGTATATATATTTCTACACACACACACACACACATACACACTGGAATATTACTCAGCCACAAGAAAAAAGGAAATCCTGCCATTTGTGACAACATGGATAGACCTTGAGAACATTATACTTAGTGAAATAGGTCAGACAGAAAAAGGCAAAGACTGTATGGTATCACTCATGTGTGGAATCTAAAAAAGCAGAACTTATAAAAACAGAGAGTAAAATGGTGATTACTATGGGCTAGGGGTGAGGGTAATAGAAGAGAGTTTGTTTAAGGGTACAAACTGTCAACTAGAAGATAAATAAGTCCTAGAGATCTATGAAATCACAGTATAGTGATTATAGATAACAATACTAGATCATAAACATCAGACTTCCTAAGACAGCAGATCTTAATTATTCCCACTAAAAAAAAAAGATATGATAATTATGTGATGTATTGGAGATGCTAACTAATGCTACAGCGGCAATTATACTGCAATATAAAAATGTATCAGATCAACATGTTATTTACCTGAAACTTACACAATGTTATAAATCAAATGTATTTCCATTTTTAAAAGCTTATTCCCATCTATGTGTACTTTATAGCCAATGAGACCTCTTCCCAGTATTTGTGAACTGAAACATATTATTGACAGGATGATATTATTCAAGATTACCATTTGCATTCATGTGTCAGGTCCATGTGTGAGGGACACTTAAACCTTTACAATAATCCTTTGAGGCAGAAATTATTATCCACATTTTACAGGAAAATCCAGGGCTTAGAGAGAGTAAGTAAGTGCCCAAAGCCTTGAGACAGAACTGAGAGTGAAAGAAACTGCAATCTCTACCACATGTGAAGCTTCCCACATAGATGTATGTACCATAGTGTTAACTAGCCCTAAGAGATAACTCAAAGATGTACATAGGCAATATACAAAAGAGATTACCCAAAAACTGGTTAAGAACTTGGAGTCTGGAATCAGATAGGTACAAGTCCAAATCCTGGCATCATCCTTCAGTAACTGTGCTACTTTGGCAAAGTTATTTAATTTCTGAAGCTTCGGTTTCTCACTTGTAAAATGGTAGTTTGGGAATATGCTTCACTACTTTATCAGGTTGTGGAGAGAATTAAATGAAAAATAAGTATAAAATGCTCAGTACAGGACCTGGAACCAACACACTCAATAAATACTAGAGATCATAATCTTTATTATTATTTTTATGTGGGTGTGATAACATCTGACTAAAATTAATATCAAAATAACAAATGTTAAGATTTTTTATTTCTTATAAGCTGGTTTGTGAGATACTCAGAAGAACAGTGACATCATCTTTAGTTTATTCCTGACCTTGATGTTAATATATCTGATTTTAACTTTTTCTTTCTTTAATCATCAAGATTTTTTTCTTAGATTTTTTTTTACATTTTACTTTACATTTTTCTTTTTCTTTTTTTTTTAGTATAGGTGATACATAATGTTACATTAGTTTCAGGTGTACAACTTAGTGATTTGACAAGTTTATACCTTATGCTCTGTTCACCACAAGTGTAGCTCCCATCTGTCCCATTACATCTCTATTACTAACTATAGTCCTTATGCTGTGCCTTTTACTCCTGTGACTTATTCATTCTGTAACTGGAAGCTTGTACCCCTCCTCCTAATCATCAGTTTTTAAGAAACATTCTCTTTCTTTCCTGTCCTTTCCTAGAGCTCCTAGAAAAATACTTTGTTCTATTGATCAATGGAACAGAATAGAGAGCCCAGAAATGGACCCTCAACTCTATGGTCAACTAATCTTCGACAAAGCAGGAAAGAATGTCCAATGGGAAAAAGACAGTCTCTTCAACAAATGGTGTTGGGAAAATTGGATAGCCACATGCAGAAGAATGAAACTGGACCATTTCCTTACACCACACACAAAAATAGACTCCAAATGGTTGAAAGACCTCAATGTGAGACAGGAGTCCATCAAAATCCTAGAGGAGAACACAGGCAGCAACCTCTTCAACCTTAGCCGCAGCAACGTCTTCCTAGAAACATCGCCAAAGGCAAAGGAAGCAAGGGCAAAAATGAACTATTGGGACTTCATCAAGATAAAAAGCTTTTGCACAGCAAAGGAAACAGTCAACAAAACCAAAAGTCAACCAACAGAATGGGAGAAGATATTTGCAAATGACATATCAGATAAAGGGCTAGCATCCAAAATCTATAAAGAACTTATCGAACTCAACACCCAAAGAACAACTAATTCAATCAAGAAATGGGCAGAAGACATGAACAGACATTTCTCCAAAGAAGACATCCAAATGGCCAACAGACACATGAAAAAGTGCTCACCATCGCTCAGCATCAGGGAAATCCAAATCAAAACCTCAATGAGATACCACCTCACATCAGTCAGAATGGCTAAAATTAACAAGTCAGGAAACGACAGATGTTGGCGAGGATGCAGAGAAAGGGGAGCCCTCCTACACTGTTGGTGGGAATGCAAGCTGGTGCAGCCACTCTGGAAACAGTATGCAGGTTCCTCAAAAAGTTGAAAATAGAGATACCGTATGACCCAGCAATTGCACTACTGGGTATTTACCCCAAAGATACAAAGGTAGTGATCTGAAGGGGTACATGCACCCCAATGTTTATATCAGCAATGCCCACAATAGCCAAACTGTGGAAAGAGCCCAGATGTCCATCGACAGATGAATGGATAAAGAAGATGTGGTATATATATATACAATGGAATATTATGCAGCCATCAAAAAAAACCCCATGAAATCTTGCCATTTGCAATGATGTGGATGGAACTAGAGGGTATTATGCTAAGCGAAATAAGTCAATCAGAGAAAGACATGTATCATATGATCTCACTGATATGAGGAATTCTTAATCTCAGGAAACAAACTGAGGGCTGCTGGAGTGGTAGGAGGTAGGAGGGATGGGGTGGCTGGGTGATAGACATTGGGGAGGATATGTGCTATGGTGAGCGCTGTGAATTGTGTAAGACTGTTGAATCACAGACCTGTACCTCTGAAACAAATAATACATTATATGTTAAAAAAAAAAAAGAAGAAGAAGAAGAAGATCACAGGAAGGGAAAAATGAAGGGGGGGAATCGGAGGGGGAGACGCACCATGAGAGACTATGGACTCTGAGAAACAAACTGAGGGTTCTAGAGGCAGGGGTGGGGGGATGGGTTAGCCTGGTGATGGGTATTAAAGAGGGCATGTATTGAATGGAGCACTGGGTGTTATACGCAAACAATGAATCATGGAACACTACATCAAAAACTAATGATGTAATGTATGGTGATTAACATAATAAAATAAAATTTAAAAAAAAGAAAAATACTTTGTTTTGTCATGGTGACCTATTCTCAATTAACAATTTCACTCATATGTGGAATTTAAGAAACAAACAGAGGAATATAGGGGAAGGGAAGGAAAAATAAAATAAAAATAAAATAAAATAAAAACAGAGAGGGAAGCAAACCGTAAGAGACTCTTAACTGTAGGAAACAAACAGAGGATTGCTGGATGGAAGGTGGGTGGGTGATGGGGTAATTGGGTGATGAGCATTAAGGAGGGCACTTGATGTAATGAGCACTAGGTCTTATATGCAACTGATGAATCACTAAATTCTACCCCTGAAACTAATAACACACCAAATGTTAATGAAATTGAATTTAAACAAAAAGGTAAAAAAAAAATAATTTCACTATTTTTAGATAGGTAAGTTTTTTCTTTCAATAACTTGCTTTTATTTCAAAAACGCTTCAATTAATTTTTACTCCTCTCTCATTATTTTCAAAAAATGGTTCAAGTACTTCAAATTCTTTTAAAACTATTGAATGAATATATTGCCAATAGTCTTTCTAGAATGCTTTCCAGAAGGAGTGAGAGTGACATTCCCAACGTAATGCATGAGAGTGACCCACTCCCAGCACCCCTGCCAATAATATATTAGAAGTAAAACTGTTTCTAATTTCATAAGTGAAAAATTGCATCTTGTTTTTTTAACTTGTATTTTTTTGATATCAATAAGGTTGATTTTTTTCATAGTTTTTTGGTCATTTTCATTTATTTGTGAATTACCTAATCAAGTTCTTTTCATGTTTCTATTTGGATTTAGTGATTTTTACATTGAGATTTCTAGGAGCACATTACATATTGCTCATATTAACAGGTAGTAGATGTCTTAAGAGCAGGCAAATGTATAATATTGTTGTAGCCTTATAAAAAGTTTGAATGAATAAAATGAGAAGCATCTGCATTAATGCACATAAATTCACAAACATATAGAGTGTGTTTACCATGAGGAAAGGACTATTCATGCCACATTCATTAAAAACACATTCTCTGCTCTCAGGAAACATCTAATCTAGTTGAATATTAAAAACATAACGGAATAAAGAGCAATAAGAGATGCAATATGAAAAATGCTAAATGAATGTTCAAGTAAGCAAGGTCTGCATCAGGAGAGAAAGTGATCATTGTAATTTGTGTCTCATGTGAGTCCTTCTATACAGGTGAGGTAGGACTTGAGTGATTTTGAATGAAAGGAAGAAATGAGAGCAAAGCAAATTAGAGGAAATCATGAGAAAAAGGTAGGGATCAAAATCCATATTGCTTTTCTAGGAAACTATGAATAGATACCCCTATACTGGAGGGGAAGACCTTTAATGTCTGTCTAAAGAGTTTGGATTTTAATAAGCTTTCATCATAGTTGCAAATATGAGACCTGGTTTTAGCACTAATGCAGTATCAGCTATCATAAAGGTTTGTCTGAAGAATGTTAAAAATAAAACCTATTTTATTGTTTCCCTGCTCTTTAGATCTGATTCTCAGATGAAAGATTCCCTCTCAATTCAGTGGGACATTTGGGGGCCAAATGTATCCAATAGTATTTATATCAGTTTATTTGCAGCTGCAAAGATAAAAAAATTTGCCACAGAGTGGCTTGAATTCACAGATGAGCATTCTTCTCACAGGACAAGAAATCTAGAGATGGGGGAGGCACTTGGCAGTGGTTCCAAGGCCCAGCTATAGCACAACCAGGATGTCGCTGATTCTCAAATTTGTCACCTCACTGGCACAGTAAGGGAAAAGGGAATTGAGAATGGATGTTAAAATGGCCATCCTCATGTATGGTGATTAACATAACATAATAAAAAAAAAAAATGGCCATCCTCAGGCTATGTCGTAATAACACCACATGAAGAAAAAGCTCAAGACATAGAAGCTTCAGAGTTAGCCCTGCTAGGTCACGGAAGAGAAGAATATGGATAAGAATGCTCAGTAACTCATATTAACAGCTTTCCCACTTGGGTTGAATAAAAAACAAGTTTAAGGAATCAAATCATTCCTGTAATATAGTTAAGTAGGAAGAGATTTCTAAATTACCAAAGCACCAAATATTTAAAGTCTAAGGTACCAAAGAGCTAAGAGATTCTTGAAACATTTTTATTCTCTGTATTTGTAAGTGAGTTCAGTGCTGGCAGAACCCCATCACTGCCTACATTATTGATGGGGATATCTGCAAAGAAGCAGATGTTTTGCCAAGAAAGGGAATATGAATCATTGCATCTAATAAGATGAGAATCTTAGGAAACAGTCTACACAGCTCATGAGTGAAACCAGCAATTAATCTTGACATGTTTTGTAAAAGGTTTGGTTGCTTAACATTTCTCCCAAGTAATTTTTTTAAAGTTTGCTGTAGGCAAGAAGGTAAGAAGACTGACATGTGGGAAACTGAATTTTTCTTTCCTCCAAAGGCCAACTCTACCAGTTGTATATTGAAATATGAGGTGCATCATGATAGGAGATTAGACAGAGGCGTTCACCAAGTGTGCCCTCAGTCCCAACTTGCTAAAGGAAGTGATGAAGTGGCGCCATAGGAGACAAGAAGTCATGACGAATTTATTGCTCCATTCTGATATTGCATATGTATGCAAAGTTTTATTTATAAAGGTAATTTATGTGGCACTTGAGTTATGTGGTAATTGCCAGACATAGTGTCTAAAACTACATAATGTCACGCTGGAATGTAGACAGAAATTCTCTTGTATTGATCTACATATGAAAGCCCCACAAGAGATTATGCTACAATCAAAATGTATCATTTGATTTTCCATATACTTCCTTGAGGGAGAGAAAATGAAAACCTGATATTTCTAAAAGTCATTAATTATTGCTACTCCCATTTCGGTCTACATTTTGCTAAAAATAAATTATAAAATCTTATATCAATAATTCAGTGTGGCTCTCTTATGTTCCTTTAATTCTAAGCTTTTAATGTATCTTAAAATGTTGATATTATTATTTAATACCTGCTCGATTCATATTTAACAAAAGTTCAAATGGAATAAGCTCAGTGTTGATCAGAAACCCAGGTTAAGTGAAGTCAGAATCACATTGTCTATATTTGATGTCAGAGCCAATATATTTATTGACAACTTTTCAATGAAAATTTGTGTTTTAAAGAGAAGAAGGGAACAGCTTAGCAATTTGAAACCCAGAAGTCTGTTCTCCCTCTTTCATATCCAGTGAATAGATTCTTACAATGAATAATCTGCACCGTTTAATTGTTTCCATCGTATTGAAATTTACACACAACACACCACTTTCTTAAGTTTACATATTCATTCATAATCAACAAAGCACGACAACTAGAACCATCTCTAGATTTCCGAAGACAACAACAGGAAAACAAAAAAAGTATTTAGGGCCTGGAATTCCACAAATATCCTCATTATTTATTGTTTTCTTTTCTCCACGCCTGCTCCACCTCTGTTCTTCTCTGGACTTCACTCTTACTTACCCTCTCATTATTTCCAGCTGTTACTTCTCTGTAAAGCATTTCACAGACCTACACACATTACATAAAATTCGAAGAGAAGGACATTTCCTAACATCTTCAGTTGTCAGATGCATGTGAATTTAAAACCATCATGAGATACTACTATATACCCACTAGAATGAACAAAAGAAAGATTGACAATATCAAATGTTGGAAGGATGTGGAAAAACTGGCGCTCTCATATTGTTTCCGGAGAATGTAAGCTAATACAACAATGAGTTTGGCAATTTATGATGGATTTAAACATGAACTTTTGATATGACCCATGTGTAACTTCGGATCCTCTAAGAAGCAGATGTTATGACCTCGTTTAGAGATGCAAGAAATTTGTTTGGGAAACACCTCAGAACAATGAAGGGATGGGATGCGGAGAAGGTGGGGATAGCCCTCAAACCATGATACAGGTCTGACACCTGTGAAAGAGAGGAGCGAGGAAGAAAGGATCGACAGAATCACTGCACAATTCCAAAAAAGCAGTCAAGAGTACTCAAGTCAAACTCAGTGGTTGGAGAAGACCCACATCTTACAGCACGGGCTCTCTATAGTTCCCCTGCTGTGATGAGTCAGTGGCCAGGAAGTGTGGAAAGGCATTGAGTAGCATGGCTGCGGTGCAAACTTGGTGGGCAAACAGAGGGCGACAACTAGAGCTTTCTGTCACTATGCTTCTCACAGCAGGAGGCATGAATAGTAGTTTCAGGGCAGCCATGACCCAGCAATTTCAATCATAGATATTTACCCAAAAGAAATGAAAACTTATCCACAAAAAGATTTCGTATAATTTAATAGCTTCCTCCTCTATTCTTCTCCAACACTTTATGGATACTCAGAGAACTTACCAGCTTGCATTAATTGCCAATTACTATGAATCTAGTTCCGTTTCTTGAATGTGAAGTTCTTAAATCATCACTTTATTTTATATCTTTTACTCTCTAACTGCATTACCCAGTAGTTCTGAATATGCATGCACAAAGACTTATACACAAGTGTTGACAGAATATTTATTCACATTAGCCAAAAACTGAAAATACATCCAAAAGAGCTATATAGTGGGACATCCATACAATGCAATACTATTCAGCAATAAAACAAAACTAACTATGGGTATACATAAAGAAAGCAGATCAGTGGTTGCTGCAGAGTCTGGAAGGAACTTTTTGGGATAATGATGTTCTATATTTTTGATGTGGTAGTAGTTACATAGGGAGATGCATTTTTCAAAATTCATTGAACTATACTTTTAAAATGGTACGTTTTATTATGTGGGAATTATATCTCAAAAGGCTGACACTTAAAAAGTAAACTAGAATTTTATAAAACAACGTTTTTTAATATTTGCTTTTCTGTAAATATAGAAGATTCAAGAGACTGGTTGTTCAAAAATGCAAAAGATAAACAAAATAGAAATGAATTATTTCTTTACCTTTGGCCAAACATTAAACGAATAGTAGCATATGGTCACGCAAGGTGTTTCCATCGTAAGTGATATGATGAACAAATAATTGTATATTTAAAGCAATTTTTAAAACCATCAATACTCACCTCTTAAAGATCAGGAAAAGTAAAGAAAGGCCACAGAAGTCCCTGATGTAAAACAGGTAAGTAAAATTCACAATTATATTTTTTGAAAATCCTAACATGGCAAAGAAACACACAAGTTACCTGTTTTATTCATGAGTTCAAGGAGTCCCACTTTTGACTGTAACAAAACACCAAGAGGTACCTCATTCCCAGAGGAGACAGAGAAGAAGAGGGATATCGTGCAGGTGACTGGCTTTAAAAAGAAGTTCTTGCGAGAGTATTATTAACAAAGTCAGTGCTATGGTTGAAAATATAGTTATTTTCACAGGGAGGAAAATGCAGCAACAAGCCTTTGCTGGCAACTTTATCCCCAGTCAGCATTTTATCAATACTAACTGAAGGACAAATGAAAACCATAAAAAAATATGGTTATATGTGAAAAAAAATAACACTTGAAATCCACATCCCCCTGGATGTGGGTCAGAAGTACATTTCTAATGGAAATAAAAAATGAAAGTGCCTGGGGATGCCTGGGTGGCTCAGTCGGTTAATCATCTGCCTTCAGCTCAGGTCATGATCCCTGGATCCTGGGATGGAGCCCTGCATCAGGCTCCCTGCTTGGCGGGGAGCCTGCTTGGCAGGTAGCCTGCTTCTCCCTGTCCTCCCTGCTTGTGCTCTCTCTCGCTGTCTCTGTCGCTCTCTCTCTCTCTCTCAAATAAATAAATAAAATCTTAAAAAAAAAAAAAAACAAAGAAAGAAAAGAAAAAATTGCCTGACCTAAAGAGTGGTCTCTGTTAATAAGAAACTCTCTTTTATCCTCAGCCTAGCAGAGTATGAAACCACCAGTACAAACGAGGAACAGAAACCAATGGAAAGATTATCTATGAATATTTTCATTGAAATCATTATATTGAAATTATTACACAAACCATTCAAGCAAAAATGATTCTTCTTATACAAATGGCTTAGATAGGGGCACCTGGGTGGCTTAGTCAGTTAAGCGTCTGCCATTGGCTCAGGTCAAGATCCCAGGGTCCTGGGATTGAGTCCTTCATCGGGCTCCTTGCTCAGCAGGGAGTCTGCTTCTCCCTCTCCTTTTGCCCCTCCCCTTGCTTGTGCTCTCTCTTGTTCTCTCTCTCTCTCTCATGAATAAATAAAATCTTTAAAAAAACAAAAACAAATGACTTAGTTAAAGAAAACTAGATTATAAAATATTTATCATAATAGATCATAATGTATATTTCTTTTTACCCTCAAAATTCCTAAAATTATAGCAAATATATAATAACTATCATTCATTAGCTTTGTAGTGAAAGACAGATTGAATAAAAATGCAAATTTTTTCTTGAATCACTACGTGGTTTTTTTTTCCACTTCCCATTTCACTTAGTTCTATCAGAATCAGTATACTTTTGTATTCTTTTTTTAATTAGAAAATTCACAGTTGTATATGTTTTTGCACATCCCCAAATAAAATAAAGTGACATATATTTGTTTATTCAACATTTATGAAGCAACTATGTGCAAAGAAATGTGCTACTCATTGAAGATAAAACAATATACTATATACAGACATCTTTTCTACCCTCATAGAGTTTAGACAATTAGAATAATTAGAAAAAAATAAATAAATTGTAGTAAGTGCTATGAAGGAAAAACAATAATCTGAGGACAAAAATGCTAGAGAGTAGTCAAGAAGGTTTTCTAGAGGTGGACCATTTAAACAGAGATCCAAAGGAAGAGAGGGACCTATTCAGGTGATGAGAACTAGGGTGAATTTCCCTGGCAGAGGTGAGAACATCTACAAAACTTCTGGAGACAAAGGGCTCAGACCTTGCAACAAAGAAGAAAATTAGCTAGATTGTAACCTGGCAAATGAGGAAGAGAGTGTTGTTAGGCAAAGGCTGGATCACAGAGGGATTTTTCAGTCCTGGTGAGAAGTTCCAATGTAATTCTAAGTGCAGTGGAAAATCAATGGAGGACTTTTACAAGGAAAATGATGTGGTTTTGTTGACATTTTGATAAAGTCACTTTTCCGACCAAGTCAAAACTGGGTTGAAAGAGAGGAAAAGCCTGTGGAAGACACCCAATATTAGACTATTGCCGTCATTCAGGAGAGAAATAACAGAGGCCTGGGTTAAGGTGATAGTGGTGGAACTAGAGAAAAGAGAATGGGTCCATATCTGCTTTGTAGAGAGTAGAAGCAGGATTGCTACTAGATGAATAGGGCATAGGACAAGAAAGAAATCAACATCAGCTTCTAGCATCTGGCTTCAACAACTAAATGGAGGATGGTACTATTTACTGAATCAGAAATGACTGGGAGAAGAAAATGGGCTTAGTGGGATAAAGAACCAAGATTTCCATTGTGGACATATGAGGTTCGAGGTGACTATAATACATCTAAAAAGAGATGATAAGTAGACAGTAGAATGCATTTGACACAGGTGAGGACTAGAGAAATAACATGTAGGAGTCATCAAAACAAACTGGTGCATCAGACTCGATGAGATCATCTATGGTAGAAGTGTAGAATAGAAAAGTGAACCCAGCAGTAAATGTAGATGAGTGCCAATATCTGTAAGTTTGGTAAAGGAGAAACCAGCAAAAGGAACCGATAGAGAAGGGTCATTATGGAGGAAGAAAACGAAGAAAGAGACATGTCCATGAAGGCATGTCCTCTAAGCCAACAAAAGATGATAAGTCAAGTAGGAAAATACTAAAGTGAGGATAAAGAGTCATCTAGAAATGGTACAAGCAAGTCATCAGTGACATTGACTAGGGCAGTTTCAGTGTAGTAGTGATGACTAAAATCATGAGAAGTGAATGAGAGGTAAAAAAATAGAGACATGTGTAGATAGCTCTTTTGAGAAGTTTACTCAGAGTAGGAGAGAGACTTTAAGAATTTTTGCTGCAATGAGAAATATTACCACATGATTGAATGCTAGTGGTAATAATCTAGAAGGAAGTGAGAGAAAATAATGTGAGGAAAATTGTACCAAGGAATGAGGAACTTGAGGCAGAGGCTGCAGAAAATTTTCCTCCATTGTGACAGAAGTGAAGAAAGAGAACATGGATCCTAGCATAGGCGAGTTGTAGTTCTGGAGAAAGGAAGATTGACAATTAGTGTTTAATGATTTGTTTTTCTATATTTTCTGTCCAATTCTCCCGAAATGTTTAAATATTAATATTTAACTCATCCTGACTTGGAAAGTTAGCTAAAGGAACAGATTCAATAAGCATCAAATATAGCACTCATCCTTCTCTGTGGTAACTCCCTAAAAAATTGTCTCTGAGTACAAATGAATCATTTTTATAGAAAGTTAATATATATGGGTCACAACTAATATGCTTAAAAACACATGAAGTCTTTCCAAAGAAAATTACAGACCTAAGAGAATACCATTTACTCCTTCCTCTCTATGCAAGAGAAACTTAGGGCATGTTAAAGCACAAACATATATTATAGTTATCTGTATCGTATATCAGTTGAAGGAAGCACACATTTTTGTTATTACTTAGTTGAATCCACTTAGATGACATAATACTGCAAATATCTATGATTTTAGAAGTATGGATAAAAGGTCATGGCAAAACAAAAATCACATGTCTAATGTATAGGCGTGCTACCAATCAAGGGCTGAACCAATCCATTTTTCAAAAAGGCTTTTTTTCAGTCATCCACTGCTGTATAAAACAAGTAGGGCCACCCCTCAAAACCTTGGAACCTTAGGAGTCAAGGAATAAAGTTTTGGAAAGTGATGGAATTACCAGAGGATAAAACTAGAATGAGTTTTTGAGATCATCTAATTTCATGGTTTTTACAATTCCTCCCCCCAAAATTTTTTTTTTATTTTCCAGTGAAATATCATGTGAAACAGATGAGAATTGTGCTCAGATTCTGATGCTAGGCCTATCCCACATACTACTGGTAGCCCTCAATGAATCTCCAAAGAACCATAAAGCCCCAAGGAGACAGAGAGAGAGAGAGAGCGAGAGACATCATAGATCTGGTTGGTGACAATGGCATTTGGATTTGCAGACTTCAACAACCCAGATTCTCAGGCTGACAGATCCACCATGGGAGTCAAGTCATCTTGAGAGACTCTAAATATTTATATTGGCTCTAGGACATTGACCCCAAGAACAAAACCATAGTGTCTGGGATGACTCCTGCTCAGAGAATGTGTCCTAGAGACCATATGATGGGTTCCTGTTGTGCTCTCCCATTGAGATAACCCTCCAAATTGGGAGAAACCCAAACCAGCTTGGAATGAGCAAGTAAGCCATGGACCATACGTCACACAAGCACTGTGCTTTGGCACAAGGCAGAGTGATATTAGTGGTACTTTTTCTTCATACTTTTCATAGAAAATGGGAAGTGCAATTAAATGATAAGAAAATAATAGTTTTCATTTTATGTGGCATCTATATTAAAATATATAAAAATTTCAATATTTAAATAATACACCACATATGGAAAATGGTCTTGTATATGTCCATATTTGGAATATAAAACTCACTTTAAATCTATACCATAAAGAAAAATTACTGAATTTTTAAAATTGCTCTTCCCGTCAAAAGATGATCTTTGAAGGAACTGATCCTACTAGTTGCGTCTGCGAAAAACAATTCTAACACAAGGATTACAGCATTTTATTCAAGACTAATGCAGCTTTTGCTATATTTTGTTACTGTATGGTCTACAGTATCTCCCTCCCTCCCTCTTACATACACACACAGACTCAAAAATATGGTCCTTCAGTGTGAGAGTGGTTTGCTTGCTGCGCTGATTCTTAGTGACAAGGGACTCTGCCAGCATGGTATGCTTCAAAATGTCTCTCTTGGCATCGTATTTCTGCACCACACAGCTGCCCCTCTTCAGCTCCCTATCATTGAGAACAGGGTACATTTTTATAGGATAGATCTTCATTATCCATCATCATACTTATAATAAAATATAGTAATGAAAATAATATAGTAATAAAAGGAAGTCTACACAACCATATAAGATGTTGCAAAAAGAAAGAAAATATTAAAACACACGTATGCCTTATTAAATCATCTATATAATTTAGTCACATACCAAAGTAGAGATGGTATCTGCATTGCCTATATGGTTGCCCAAATTTCCTTTTGTCTCTCTTATATGCAATTTACCTCTAGATGTTTTTCCATATTTGTTGGAGATGAAATTTCCAGTGTATACATGGGAATTATGGGTCCAGCAGGAGAGAAGGAAACCCCTCAGAACTTAGTCTTCTTCTAGTACACATCTAATAGGGAACTCTGACTTTAGCACAGCAGGGGATCGTCCTTGAAGACTATAATTTATGTATTGATGTTCTTTGGAGACATTGTAGTTACTTCAGGAAAATGATATACCACTAAAATTGGCATAACTTAATACACAAAGATTATAATGATGTTCAATAGACTGACTTCAAGGAATGTGCTAAGAGAAAGGTGAAATTAAGAAATGATCTGAAAGGAGGAGCTTGGGTAGATGCAAAGTAGGAGGATCCTGAGCTCACCCCACACCACATTTACACCTAGATATCACCCACATCCAAGCCAATAAACCAGAGAGTGATCTGAAGACTGGAAAAACTAACTCCACAACTAAATATAGAGAAAAATCTGCATCTGAAAGCTTAGAAAGTTCAGAAAGTCAGAAGGAGGCTGTCTGCAGGAGGGAGGGAGCTGTGTGCTCAGAGAGGGCAGAGAAATGGGCCTTTGCACCAGTGAGTTCACACAGGGAAAACTAATCCTCATAATGTTTGGCTTTAAAAACCAGAAGGTCTGGGTGCCTGGGTGGCTCAGTCGGTTAAACATCTGACTCTTGATTTCAGCTCAGGTCATGATCTCAGGGTCATGAGATCAAGACCCAGGGTTGTGAGAATAAGACCCCTGCTGGGCTCCCTGCTCAGTGGGGAGTCTGCTTCTCTCCCTTTCACTCTCTCTCTCTCAAATAATAATCTTTTAAAATAAAACCCAGAAGGGCGGAATTCCATGAGTTTGTAAAACCAGTGGGATTTGGAGCCTGGAGCTTTAAAAGTCATCTGACTCAGCACTGGGCAAGCCAGGAGGGTAGGTGATAGCTGGGTCACTTCCCTTAAAGAGACAGTAGCCTCTCTACAGAAAGGAAACATAAAAATGGCAATTTACACAGCACTCAGGGCAAACTGGAGACAGATCTGTTCATACTAATTTCAGAGCATGTTGGAGGACTTCTTGGAAAACAAGGGAGCTGGCAGGTGCCATTTTCCTCCTATACCCCCCAGCATAAACACAGTGCCACCTGTGGGAAGCGGGGCTGCCCATACAATTGTAGCTTTGGCCCCTGGCTCAGGGAAAATTTTATTAAAGCTGTGCACTTGCCCCACCAAGCAGTCAGGTGCACAGCTGCCGCTGCATGCCCTGCCCAGCTGCAGCACAGTGCCCAGCTACATGCCCAGCCATGGTCACATTCTGCTCCCAGCCTCATGCCATCAGCCACCCTGGTGCACAGCCCCCAGCCACCACAGTTCTTTGGGGGATCTGGCATAGGACTAGTGGCCCAATGCAAATTTTGCTAATACCTCCACCCTGCTCCCAGTTCCCCAGAGAGTACACTGCCCCTCTCCAGATCTAGCCTGCCTGTGTCCCACTAACACCAGAGAGAACAAACACATCCTACAACAGGCAGAGAGTCAGTGCAGACAACTGCACTGACAGCAAGAGTGACTCAGACACGGCAGCAAGGCATAAACAACACAATGAATGGCTCAACCAAGAAATAAAAGAAGAAATAAAAAAGTATATAAAAACAAATAAAAATGACAGCACATCCAAAACCTCTGGAATGCAGCAAAAGCAGTTCCAAGAGGCAAGTATATAGCAATATAGGCCTACTTCAAGAAGCAAGAAAAATCTCAAATAAATAAGCTAACTTTATACCTAAAGGAGCTAGAAAAAGGACAACAAACAAAACCTAACGTCAGCAAAAGGAAGGAAATAATAAGATTAGAGCAGAAATAAATGATATAGAAACTAAAAATCAATAGAACAAATAAATGAAACCAGGAGCTGGTTCTTTGGAAAAAATCAATAAAACTGACAAAACCCTAGCCAGACTTTTTAAGAAAAAAAGAAAAAGGACTCAAATAAATAAAATCACAAATGAGAGTGGAGAAATAATAACAAACACCACAGAAATAGAAATAATTGTAAGATAATATTATGAAAAACTATATGCCAACAAATTGGACAACCTAGGAGAACTATATGCCTACAAATTGGACAACCTAGAAGAATTTATTCATGTATAAATTCCTAGAAACATATAAACTACCAAAACTGAAACAGGAAGAAATAGAAAACCTGAACAGATCCATAATCAGCAAGGAAATTGAAGCAATAATAAAAAATCTCCCAACAAACAAGAGCCCAGGACCAGAAGGCTTCACAGACGAATTCCACCAAAAATTTAAAGAAGAGTTAATACCTATTCTTCTCAAACTATTTCAAAAAATAGAAAAGGAAGGAAAACTTCCCAATTCGTTCTATGAGACCAGCATTATCCTGATACCAAAACCAGATAAAGACACCACTAAAAAAGAGAAGTACAGGCCAATATCCCTGATGAATATAGGTGCAATAACCCTCAATGAAATACTAGCAAACTGAATTCAACAATACATTAAAGAAATCATTCACCATGACCAAGTGGGATTCATTTTTGGGTTATAAAGTTGTTCAATATTCACAAATCAATCAACACGATACATCACATCAATAATAAAAAGGATAAGAACTATATGATCTTTTCAATAGATGCAGAAAAAGCATGTGACAAAGTACAACATCCATTCATGATAAAAAACTCTCAACAAAGTAGGTTTAGAGGGAATAAACCTCAATATAATAAAGGCCTGATATGAAAAACCCAAGGTTAATATCATCTTCAATAGGGAAAAACTGTCTGATCAATCATGACTAGTACAACTATAAATTGATACATTTCTAGAAGGCAATTTAACAATATAAATCAAAGACTTTACAACTATATACATTCTTTGACTCAGCAACTACAAGTCTGGAAAAGAGTCCAAGGAAATAATAAGAGTAGTTTGCAGAAACCACTCAAAGTAGTTTATGTATAAAGATGTCCCAACACTGAGAAGCCAAATAAATAAATGACTAATCAGCATGTGGAATACTATGTAATTAGTAAAAATGATGAAAATCTATACTCCAAAACAAAGTAGGGAGGAAACCAAGTCAGCATGCTGAAAGCTGTTACAACAGCGTCTTACCCTCCCCCTCAACAGGCCAGTTCCTGACAGAGTTCTGGGGACACCAGGCCCACTAGACATCATTGCAAGCAGAAGAGTATTTGCTTGGTAATCTTATGTTGAAGTTTGTCTGCAGGAACAATGGAACAATGACTTCAGGAACTGTGTAAAAGTTTTATTGACTTTGAGGATTTAGGGCAGGAACGGAGAAAGAACTTTTTACTTTCCAGAAGACCTGGTGCCCAGAGCTGAGTGTCAGGCTCCATTGAGAAGAACCATCAAGTCTCCATTCATGAGAAGTTTGTACTTCAGGAACATGTTCTATTGTTAGAAATTTCATTATCAGAAGTAATTTTGGGAGTAAATGAGTCTAGGTTACGATGACAGAACAGGATGAAATGTAATGAGTAATAATAAGAAGAATTGCCAATCAAGACAATTTGCTACCACTCTGATAAAATGCTCCATTCTGTAGCAGTTCTAGTGTTCAATTTCCAGGGACTTTGTGAAGTGATCCTGATATCCATCCATACATACGTGTGTGTGTGTGTGTGTGTATACACATATATGTAATATAAATAATTAATATATGATTATTTAATAATTAATTAATAATTAATGTAATAAATATAAATCTAAAAATAAATAATTAATAATTAATTTATATATATTTATATATAATTTAATTTTTGTGTGTTTAACAGATTTGAAGCATTGGTGAAGCAACAGTTTGTGTGAGCTAAGGAGGTGATTAAGAATCATGGTTCTGCAGTTTCATTTGCATGCTGATCTGGTAGTGGGATGGCAGACAAAACAGACACACCAGAAGAGGCTGAAAATCCCCAGATTTTTCTCATGAAAGAATCACATTAAAAAAAAAAATACACCTCACTTGAAAAGAGCATATGATGACTCACAGTTACCCAGAATCTGCCCATAACTTTTATGACTTCTCTTCCTCCACGAGCCAGTTCAGATAAAGCCAACTTCAACTGATAAATATGTGCTCTGAGATATACACATTAATGTAATTTTTGTCAATGTCAGCATATTTTTCTCATTGTTATTTCAGATTGACCTTTACTACAGAGGTTTATAAACTGAAATTTTATATTTCTCAACAGCCGATCACTCTGTCAAGGAGGTAAAAACTAACTTTAAATAAATACACAAGGTGGTATTATAATTAAGCATGCCCTAGGAAAATGCAGAAATTTTTTGTGATAGAAAGAAAATCCTTCCATATTTACCTGGGTTTTCAACATATCACAACAAATCTTCTGAAAACTCATTTGTGAGCCATTAGGGCCTCAAAGATAATCTTTAAAGATACCCCACAATCTATATTATTCTAAATAAACAAAGGCTGTCTATTTAACTTTTGTTATATTATTCACAATCAATGAGATATATATTAGAAATTCAATGGTAGTGAACATCCACAAAAGTTCAGACTCTAGCAACCATTAATATCCCCAGGAAGGCTAATTACTGTGTGGCCAGAAGCACACACAACACAGTGACTGAGGTCTTTGATTGGAAGAATCCTATACCAGCACAGGCTTGTTATTAATGCTGCCGGGAGTTTTACTAAATACTATAAACATGAACAATAAGATTGCTTACTTCATGAAGTTCAGAGTTCGATGGGGAGGACAGACATATGGACAAATAACTATAAGCAATGAGATAAATGGTGTAAGAAGATGAACAGGTGTTTCCAAATCACAGCATTTAGCTTTAACTGGTTATCTGGCAATAGTCCCTGAACTATAAAGATATTTGGTTGAGAACTAAAGGATAAGACTTTTCCAAACAAGCAGCATAAAAGCATATGAGGTAGAAGGGTCAGCATGCTCAAGAAAAAGCATGGCCCCTTTTGAGAATTCCAAGTATAATTCCAAGAGACTAGATCACTAAGGAGCTAAGGAGCTTTTTCAGTCCTGTAGGTAGCAGAGCGCTTTTGAGGAGTTTTTACACAGAAGTGTTATGGCATACCTGCACTAGCCAATGTTTTCCAGAAATAAGAATATAGTAGCGTGGGCAAATATATAGGAAAACATTTATTAAAAGGAATTGGCTATATGATTATGGAGACTGGCAAATCCAAAATTTTCAGGGGGAGCGGGCAGCAGGCTGGAAACCCAGGAGAACTAATATTCTCGTTCAAGTCTAAAGGCCATTTGCTATAGAGCCAGGAAGAGCTGATGTTGCAGATGAAGTCCAAAGGCAGTTGCTAGAGAAGTCTCTCTTGTTCCAGAGAGGTCCACATTTGTTCTGTTCATGTCTTCAACTGATTGGATGTGGTCCATCCACATCTTGGAGGACAATGTGATTTACATAAAGCCCACCAATTTAAATGTAAATCTCATTCAAAAACACCATCACCAACACTGAGCGCTGGGTGTTGTATGTTAAGTGATGAATCACTAAATTCTGCATCAGAAACCAATATTACACTGCATGTTGACTAACTGGAATTTAAATAAAAATTTGGAGATATAAACAATAACAACATTAACAAGGTTGTAAAAAACAAAACAAAACAAAAACACCGTCACAGAAATATCCAGAATAATGTTTGATCAAATATCTGGGTAATCCATGGCCCAGCTAAGAAATTAAGAATTAATTCTTAACAGAATTACACAAAGAATTAACCATCACAGTACCATATCTCAAATTTCAAATCAAGATGGAAGGAGTTATACCATGTGAAGTAGACCACCCAGCACCTTTTATATATTAGTGCACAGCCAAAGTTTAAAATATGTTTCTCTTGGGGTGCCAGGGTGGCTTAGATGGCTAGGTATCCAACTCTTGGTTTCCTCTCAGGTCATGATCTCAGGGTTGTAAGATGAAACCCCACATCGGGTTCCACACTGGGTGTGGAGCCTGCTTATAATTGTCTCCCTCCCTCTTCCTCTGCCCCTCACCCTTGTGCATACACATGCTCTCTCTTCAAAAAAAAAGGACTGATTTTTTTAAAACTCTGCTTTTTATTATGGCAGCCACCTAAAATCTCTTTGTAGTTCTGGTTATCAAGAGTCAGTTTTGTTACTTGCCACCAAAAGCCAACAACCAATATAATATTATTCCCCACCTAGCAAAAATATTTCTCTCTCATCCTCTATTAAAATCTGACCTTCATGTGCAACTCAAAGTAAGCCTTTATTGACTTCCATTGATCTCTTTCAGTTTGGAACCCACCTAGGAATAAATCTGATACAACAACACTTTGTAAATACAGATGTGCATGCTAATACTACTCTGTAATATACAGTTATCCAATATTTTAGTATTCTTTCCCCAACTATACTCCCATCCACCCACCTCTATCATATAACATGGTTCTGGGTGTAATGATAAACATTGAACAGATATATATATATATATATATATATTGAATTGAATCATCACTATCGAATACACGTTATAGGGGCACCTGGGTGGCTCAGTCGGATAAGTGACTGCCTTTGGCTCAGATCATGATCCCAGGGTTCTGGGATGAAACCCTGAATCAGGTTGAGGCAAAACAAACTCAGGAGTTTTACTTACAGAAAAGCCTCTTGGACTTGCTCAAAAAAAAGTTTATTCGTTTCTTGTACATAGTTTTTACAAACCTGGTCATGCATTTTCCACCCTACAACAGATTAAGAGTAGCAAATTAAAACACTGGTAGGGAAAATCTCCAAGCAACCATTACAGTGGCTGGCTCACAGTGACTCATCTGTAAGTGTTTATTGGTTATTGTTGTCCATGTCAGAAGCAAGGAAGCTGAAAGCAGGACACATTTAGAGTTACCTTGCTGAAATTGAGGAAGCACATATCAAAATCTATTTTAAAAGAAATATCCACAAACCCAAAAAGCAGATATCATGCAAATATAGCTCTGGACACTTATATAGACTTGAGGGCTTCTGAATATTTTTTGAGGGCCTCAGAATATTAATACACAATATAAGTGTGTTGACTATAGCATAAAAAGCAGAGGGTTTAAACTTAGGTTCAAATCATAGGCTGTGTCTATTATCTATTGTCTCTGTAACCTCAGTGGCCCCAGCTACAAAAGGAGGTAACAGTAACTATTTTGCAAGGTTGTTTTGAAGACCAAATTTTATATATATATATGAAACATTTTTATAATTTTGTGCAGTACATTTTGTACAAGGAAGGAAGGAGGTGGATTACACAATTTAGAATGATTTTTCATTTAAAAATTGTCTTCCCATTATATATAAAAAAAAGCCTCAATTATTTGGAAACTCTATTTAGGTGGTATTCCTCATTCGTTGACAATACCAGATAAATAAAGCACTACCTATGAATTTAAAATGCATACATCATTTTTAAAATCATCAAAAACATAATTTAAGAGCAATGAAAAAGTGGGAAAGTGGGAAAACATATTCACAACATATATGAGAGGGATTAATAACTTTAATGTATAAAGAGCTCCTAAAAATTATGAGAAAAAGTTGGACCACCATCATGAACAAGCAATTTAAAAAGAATTACAACTGGACTCTACATATTGGTTTAAATGCTAATTAAAAAGTGAGATAATATTTGCACCTATGACCTTGATACGGACTTTTTAAGTTATTGTAATGCCCAATATTGATTAGGATGTGGGGAAACAGGCACCTTTACACACTGCAAGGAAAAATAGAAACTGGCAGTCAGCCTAGAAGGCAAGTTGGCAATTTATATTAAAAGGCTCAAAATGCTATTTACTCTTTCATCCAGAAATACTGGTGAATGTATACAAGGAGTAACAGAAAAGAATAGTCATCTCTTTGAGAGATTGGAAACTCCTAAAGTCTTTGTTCAACTAATAGGGAAATAGGTAAATTATAATTATGGTTTATTCACATAAAGGAGTATATATGAATTTACACAATCCTATGAAGTACATATACTGTCCTAAAAACATAATCATAATATAATGTTAAGGGAAAAGGTACAATCTACATACTGTATATTGTGCACTGCAATAATAGTGTATACTTTTAAAAGCTATATCCAGAAGTAAAAGTTTAGGTGAAAATTTAGAATGATGATGGGTGATTCTTAGTTCCTTCTTTTTGCTTTGTTTTAATTTTCTGCTTTTTATATTTTACCTTCACCGTGTATTGCTTTTTCAATGAGGTAATTGAAACAAATGTTTATTAATTTTTATAGAACTTGAATATAAACAATATCATTTATTAGAAAATAGATAGGGAATATCTTCAACAATCTTACATTTACATAAGATTTTGTTTGTAATACATTTCCCATGCATTGCTGTCTTAAGGCTCTGTGACATATCTATTATCATCCCAATTTTAAGGATGAAGAAACTAAATCATTTGAGCAAAGTCATCCCATTGATAAATGACACGGCTCTGTCTTAAATGCAGCTCTTCTGAGTTTAAGGCCATGGTCCTTTCCACAGCACCAAGAGCTGCCTCCCACTTACTCCCTGCCTGGCAGTAAAAGAAGTCGACTGAGCATTAAAATATAGTATCTTTAGCACTTCTATTCCAAATGTCTGTAGGCGCAAGCCAGCAGATCATTATTTTTCATTTCATTGAGTTTTTTTTAATGACAAATTTTGACTGCGAACTCTTCAGACTGGAGAGTTCAAATTAAAATGTCAATTTTGACTCAGTGAAGATGCTTTACTTTCAAAATATTTAAGGAAAATATTTTCATGAAAACCAAGATGATTGGATGTTAGAGTATATAAATGTCATGATGAGTTCCACCATTTAGTAAAAAGACTTCAGGCCTTATTGGACAAATCCTGAAACTTTATAATGCAGGAAAACACTCTCGTTACAAATAGACATGTGCCTATGTATATTCACATAAATATTTTAAATCTATGCAAAAGTTCAAGATCCTTATACTACAGTTTGTCAGTGTCTATGACAAACAATCCAATTTGTTGACAAGCAGTCTCCAACAATTATTGACAGATAGCATGCATTAGACTTCTGGATACTAATATAGCTCTCATTGATGAATTGCTATGCATTTTGCTAAGCCTCATTTCTTTCCGTATATACATGTTAATTCCTTTGTAGTCATTTTATTTTACAGGAGATCAATGAAGACTTTTGAGGTTTACTTTAGTCTCTAGCCAAACAAAACAAAAATTTTATAGATCTCTCATCACGCAGAAAAATCTTACAATTTATCATAACCAATCACCCTACTCCCCAACGATCAAGCACTTCACCAAAACCTGTTAGAGCCACACCTCACAAGCAGTTTTAGTTTTAATGTAATTCATCCATAGTTAGGTACTGATCTCTTCAACCGGGGATCACGACTGGCTTAAGAAAAAAGGCTTTTGCCCAAATCTCCTTTACCTCTCCTTTTTTCTGTCTTCCAGAACCGAAAACAATTCTGCCCCACCTCTCTCTCCCTTTGCCTTCACTCTTCTCTGAAATTTCCAGTGAAGAGAAGAAGGAAAGGATGTCTTTATTCCTTCCTCTTCTGAGAACTCCCAGAGTACTCTTCCCCAGGCCATAGGAAGATAAATCAGAACGAGAAGATATAAGTTGATACTGCTGTCCTAGCCTGGCACTATTTTCTCTCCTTGCTTCTACCTTCCCTCTTAGCATTCATCTTTATTTTTCTGCATCACACAAATACAAGCAGCTCTCCTTGAGATCTCCCCAACATGACTTTTCGCTAAAGGAAATTAAGAGGTTTTCCAATGACACACCCTGGATCATCACAATCTTTGTTGCTTGTTTTGTTTTCACTACTGGAACCACTGAAAGACTCCTCCTCAGCCATACATACGCCCTAGCAGGGATATTTTATATGTCTTACTTGTAAGTGGTCTTATTGCACATGTAAAGTAATTCCAAAAACATAATTACAAATATTTTATTTTTAATGGATTCAATCCAATTGTCAAAATACTTAAAAAAAGTAGTCTGCTGAATTTAACCAGATTTCCTTGGCCATTGTTTTTAGACATAGTAAATCATAAGCTGACAGATCTGCTGGAAAGCAAAATAAAGAGGGCTTTGGTAATATCCAGTTTCAGAAGGTTTCTCTAGGTCAACCCAAAGTTCAAGTTAACAATTATTTATAGAGTACTTATATTCTAACACTATTCTAAATTCATTGAAGTTACAATAGAAAAATAAGACAAATTAGC
Organism: Neomonachus schauinslandi; assembly: GCF_002201575.2. NCBI lineage: Eukaryota > Metazoa > Chordata > Mammalia > Carnivora > Phocidae > Neomonachus > Neomonachus schauinslandi. The sequence continues at coordinate 114,110,397 of NC_058409.1, forward strand.
TGAGAATTCAGGAGAAATATACACAAAATTTTAGAGAACAATGCAAAACTGTAATATAGATATATAAAACATATAAATATATGTTTTAAAGTGTTTAATTAAAAGGTAATCACCAAGGCAAAAGCCAGAAGTGCTAAAGAAACTCTCATAAGTGAAATATTGGTAAAGAGAGGTTTTGTAGAAGATACAGAATACAAAATGGACTATGTGGCTGAGAAACATTTCAGAAAAGTCCATAGAAAGGACGCAGAGGTGTAAATTAACAAACATGTGTGGAACTAGAACTAAAAGCTGTAGGAAATAGATGACCTTATTCACATGTTTCACATACATCCCACACTGGAAAATTCAAAATGGCTGTACATTCTCTTCTCATCAAGAGCTAGAGTCTGTCTGGACAATTCCCGAATCAGGGCTGTTATCATGGCTTCCTTTGGCCAGTGGGAACTTGGCAAGCATGACACAAGCAGAAGCTTGAGAAACAATTGCACCTTGTATAGCCTTTTGCTGTACTCGGTACCCTGAGACTACCATGGATGGGAAAGAACCCAAGGATGAAAGATGAAATACCTCAAAGAGAAGTGAGGTGACACAGACAACAGTTAGTCCCCTTGCCAAAGCCTGCCACCAGCCAGGGATGCAAGTGAGGCCCGTTGACCACAGAAACACAGGTACACCCAGTTGAGATCGATAGAACCAGTCCAGACAGCATGCTCCCAGTCCACAGAATTCAAACCTATACATGCACACAAAGACACACACACACACACACTTTTTATTTTTTCTTTAAAATTGCTATCATCGGGCGCCTGGGTGGCTCAGTTGGTTAAGCGACTGCCTTCGGCTCAGGTCATGATCCTGGAGTCCTGGGATCGAGTCCCGCATCGGGCCCCCTGCTCAGCAGGGGGTCTGCTTCTCCCTCTGCCCTCTTCCCTCTCGTGCTCTCTGTCTCTCATTCTCTCTCTCTCAAATAAATAAATAAATAAATCTTTAAAAAATAATAAAATAAAATAAAATTGCTATCATCCACTTCACCAAATAAGTCTCCAAATGAGTCACCTAGTATTGAGTTTTTCCTTCCCAATTACCTTAACCATTACTGTCAGATTAAGTTTTCAAAAAAGGACAGCTTTGATTCTCTCACTCTTCTGCTCGCAAACTTCTACTAAGTATTCATTCATTCATTCATTTAACACATATTACCAACCATCTGCTAGGTGCCAGCCACTAATCTAGATGCAGGAAATACAGCCTTAAAAATGTTGTGCAAAGTCCCTGTTCCACAAGACTAACAAACATTCTAGCTCATCATTTTCTACAGTAAAGGCTCTCTAGTCTGGCTCCACATAAGATCACTGGGACAGATTTACAATTATGTACTGAACATAAACAATAAATGACAAACCATACACTATTTAAATGGTCATCCACAGGGAGAGGAAGCAGAGAGGTTGATGGGACAGGCTGAATTACTTTGACAATAATTTGTTTTGTAAATGTAACTTTGAAACCATGTAAATATTGCACATAATTACAAAACAAAATTAAACTTATAAATTAATCTCTAAAAATTAAAATAAAATAAAACAAATGAGCCTGAATACGTAACAAACTGCTGGTATAATCAAATAGATGAACTATTCAAAGTAACCTTAAGACAGAGCAAATGCCTATACATCCTTAGTGGCATATACACCAAGAACAAAAAGATTAAAAGAACAGCATTTCAGCAGTAATATTATTAGAAAAGGTGTTAGTAATTTTTAAGGGGTTTTTGTTTGTTTAATACATCTGAAAAGAATGCATATACAAGGAACTGAGACATGAGGAACATTGGTTCAACAGTAATGAATCTACAAGAATTAGGATTTGGGGAAGGGGGACAAGATTACCTAAACATTTTAAAAAATTGGAAATTGCAACCAAACTAAGCGAATAAAATCCCTACTAACACATAGTTATGAAGTCTTCATAAGACTCCAGGATCTTTTTATTAAACTACAGAGCCTTAACTAGCTACTCTAGAGTTCCTCATATACAAAACAGAAATAAGGGGATTCTCCTGACTGGTCCCCATGTTGTTAAATGTTCTCCCCAACCCCAGCTTCTTCATGGAGCAGGTCTCCATCCTCCCAACTTGAAAGATGATGTGCATCATTCCATAGACCTCTGTCTTCTGGCACCATCCCTCACATTTTCTCCATTTACCAGATCTTCAGCTGTGTTCTAGGAACACCATATCATATGCTAGTAAGCTGGACATCTATGCTAAGCATGTAAGACAATGACTGACAGTGAAAAAAGATGTTTTTTAATTATGTATTCAGTCCTTCCGGTGTATTTCAAAAGGTGAAATATTTTTCTTCATTGATCAGTGAAAGAAGTTAGAAATTAATTTTTAAAAAATTAGCAAATGGCAAATCATTCTTGAAAGTCACAGTCACATGTATAGTGCACCCTAGAAAAAAGGAGGGGCAAGACAGGTTCCACCCACTTTCATGAGTTTCATCAAATACCGGACCTACTTAAGGGTGGAGAGAAAAGGCAAAGTTCAAAAAGGAGTATGATATTAAATGAAGCATTTACTATACTCTTTCTAATAGCTCCAAGTGGGGAACAAGTTTCCTAAACTAGATCTAGGAAGCGGAATGTGGAATCAATCCGTCCTTCTCCCATTAAGGGCTGCCCCGTGGTTAATGAATTTTAAAAACATGACTAAATAAAAACAAACCCTACACACCCTTCCTACTCCCACTAAATAAATAAATAAATAAATAAATAAATAAATAAATAAATAAATAAATAAATAAATAAATAAA
>NC_058409.1:114113225-114134609 GCF_002201575.2 Neomonachus schauinslandi
AAATAAATAAATAAATAAATAAATAAATAAATAAATAAATAAATAAAATAAAAAACCTAAATGTCCCAGATTATTCTCCATAATGTGGATGGAGCCTGGGAGCAGCTTCAACAACCCAAATTAGTCTGTTACAGAGTCATCACAAGCATGCCTTGCTTTTAAGCCAAAAAAAAAAAAAATTGAAACAGCAAAACAAAAACTAGTATTAATCACTTTTCTGACAACACACAGTTACTCAAACGAAGGAGTACTGAGAGGCGGATGGGGATCATACCTACGGGCCTCGTCTCACACGAGCGCATGTAGGTAGGTGCAGGACATCTGTCATTATTGCAAAAACGAATTTTAATCTTTAATCTTTAGTTTGATTTAACATTGCCTTTAGAACACTGCTGACACCAGCTGTGCAGAAAGGGCTCTGGGAGACGTTCACAGCAGCACGCAGGTACCTACGGCTCTTCCACGGTTCTGGAGCCTCCAGGGCAGCCAATACTGCTCCATCAAATACATTCTTTAGGCCTTTCCGTGTGAGTGCAGAACAGTCCACATACTCGACTGCCTTCAGGTCACGGGCCAGCTTTTCAGCAGTCTCTGCGGTGATAGGCTCCTGTTTGTTCTTGGCAAGTTTCTCAATTGTAGAGGGGTCATCTCCGAGATCAGTTGAGTCCCACCAAGCAAGAAAGGAGTCTTTGGACAATGGTGAGTTATCTCTGGCACCCACTTTTCCTTCACATTTTCATATGAGGATGGGGAAAAACAAACTGGAAATACATCTGTTTGTGCAGAGCTCAGTGGTCGTCATCTGTCAGAATCCTCTTGCCCTGCACTATCACAAAGTCCAAGAGTATATGGCTCTCCACCAATCCTGTGACTGCATAGTTGTCAAAAACAGTAGGCTAATACTCAAATGGAAATCTGTTTGTTGTGTGGGATATCAGGAGACATGTTTTACCAACAGCACCATTGCCCACAACAACACATTTAATTGTCTGTATTGCTGAAACAGTTTTGTATCCACTTTAAATATTTCAAATTCAATGATGTCATCAGGTGCTCCACCAGGACATTGGTGGGACCACGCAGGGTCCCCTCGGCTCTCGTGTTGTTAATCTGAAACGTCCATGTGTGCATTGTAGGGCAAATAATTTAGTATAAAACAGTCTCATTTTAATATTCCTGATGTCATTGAGAACTGGGATTTGGGGGAAAGCTAGGGAAAAAGAGATACCCTGTGGTTCTGGCTTTGAATTAAAAGTATCAGTATAAATTTGTGATATGATGGTACCTTAAAAAAGAAAATCTCCTTTAGCTCTTTGTATTGAAGAGGCTCAGAAACATTGCATAAATAGCAATGAGAACCACTAGTATCTAGACTGCAGTCTTAAAATATGGTTTCCTACTAAAGAGCTCTTTGGAGGACTAACTAACTGACTGTAGGTTTGGGGCAGGAAATGTATGTGGTGTATGTGATGATGCTGGGACATCTTGTCTTATCAAATAATAAATAATATTTTAAATACTATTAGGGTTATGTTAAAACAACTCAGGAGCCAAATTGAACAGGTTCCCACCAAGCAAAGAGAAAATAATCTGAGCATCAAAAACAGTAACATTGCAATGGACTAGAATACCCCATACATGTTTAAATTCATATTAATAGCAAGCGAGATAATTACTCTAATAATTGAATTCCATTACATGATGCTAATGAACAAATTCATCATTTTGAAAACTGATAAATAAGGGAAAGGATCATGTATCTTGCCTTTCCTATTTAAACTGTACCACTTTTTATGAAACTAGTAGATGAGAGAAAATGTCTCTACAGAAGTATTCCAGCAAGTTAATGAAGGTAAGATAGAATATCATCATTTTGCAGTCTATATTAAATAAATGGCTCTAGGCATGGATTATCAGTGGTTGCTAACACCTCAATAAGAGAGACACATAGATATTATATGCTCCTAATGAAAGAACACACCTAGAAAATGGCTTGCAAAAAAAACAAAACAAACAACAACAACAAAACAAAACAAAACTCTGGAACCTAAATCTTATTAAACCTCTAGATCCAAATATCTATAAATGATTAGAAAATATGTTACATGATACCACAGGAATGTAATCAGTAAAATGCAGGGTGAGGGAAACTGTAGAACAATCTAGTTTCTTGAAGAAAACTAAACTAAAAGAGAGAGAGAGAGAGAAATAGAGAGGAAACACATAGATTGAAGGAGACATATCAACCAATCATAATGTGTAGACCTAGTCAAAACTCTGATTCAAACAATCTGTAAAAATTTATATGCATACACACATTTATGAAATAGTAAAAAATCGAATGCAACTGGCTATTTCATGATATTTAAAAATTACTGGTTGGGATGCATGGGTGGCTCAGTTGGTTAAGCATCTGCCTTCGGCTCAGGTCATGATCCCAGGGTCCGGGGATCAAATCCTGCTTGGCGGGGAGCCTGCTTCTCCCACTGCCTGCTGTTCCCCCTGCTTGTGGGCATGCTCTTTCTCTCTCTCTCTCTGACAAATAAATAAATAAATAATCTTTAAAAATTATGTTTTTTTTTAAAGATGTATTCATTTCTTTGTGGTGAGAGAGGGAGAGAATATCCAGGAGACTCCCCACTGAGTGCAGAGTCTGATAAGGGGCTCGATCTCAGGACCCTGTGATGATGATCTAAGCTAAAACTGAGTCGGATGCTCAACTGACTGAGCCACACGGATGCCCCTAAAAACTTACTGGTTTTTTTAAGTGTTTTAAGAGTATTATGGCACTTTTACATCCTTACTTAGAGATACATACTGAAATGCTATAAATGAAATTTTGAGGGAGACAAGATGGCAGAAGAGTAGGGGACCTCATTTAATCTGATCTCTTGAATTTAGCTAGATAACTATCAAATCATCCTGAACACCTATGAATTCAACCTGAGATGTAAGAAAAGAATTGCTGGAATTCTATAAATAGAAAAGCACCACTTTTTGCAAGGTAGGAGGTATGGAGAAGTGAATCCAAGGGGATATATAGAAAGATAAACAGCAGGGGGAGGGAGCCTCTGTAAGCCGGCTACGGGAAAGTGATATAGTCCCAGAGTGCAAAATCTGAACCTTTAGAAATCTGAAATGTTATAGATGAAATTTTATAATGTATAAGATTTTTTCAAAATCATATAGAAGGTGAGAAAACTGGTAGAGATACAAAGGAAATACAACTGGTACAGTTATTGAAACTGGGTGGTGGGTGCATGGGTGTTCACTATAGTGTTCTGCTTACTTTTATATATATTTAAAGTTTTCCATAATACTACAATGGAATATTACTCAGCCATGAAGAAGAATGAGAGCTTGCCATTTGCAACAACATGGATGGATCTAGAAAGTATTACGCTAAGGGAAATAAGTCAGACAGAGAAAGATATATGATTTCCCTCATATGTGGAATTTAAGAAACAAAACAAAGAAAAAAAAAAAACAAAAAAAAGAGACAAATAAAAAAACAGACTCTTTAATACAGAAAACAAACTGGTGGTTACCAGAGGGGAGTAGATGCAGGGGGATGGGTGAAATAGATAAAAGGGATTAAGAGTACACTTACTGTGATGAGCATTAAGTGTACTCTTATAGTGATGTTAAATCACTATATTATACTCCAGAAACTAATATAACACTGTATGTTCATTATACTTCAATTTTTTTAAATTCCATAATAAAAAGTAAAAAATATATATATTGATACATAGGCCCCATGCTCAGAGATTCTAGTTTAATTGGCCTGGGGCTTACGTGTGAAAGAAAGAGAGAAAAGGAAAGAAGGAAGGGAGAAAGGGAGGGAGATAAGGTGGGAGGGAGGATGAGCCACGTCTCTGCTTGATCTTAATGTGTGTGCAGCCTGGGCTAAGAACCACTTGTCTACCCTCCAGCCATTCCATAATTTCCAGTTACTCAGCCATGTCTGTTTCTCAGTGGTTCTATCCGAATGAACTGGGATCCACGTTAAACATGCTGACTCCTGGGCCTCATCCCAGAGGGACTTTCGGGAGGGTAAGGGGGGCTTGGGAGTATGTGATTCTGCTATAAACCTATGGCGAAATGCACATCAGAGGGGGACTTCTCATTGTTCCCTGTACACAGCCCTCACACTATCATTCATGTTTTTGTTCATTTTATTCCTTCCTTCTTCCACCTGAAATGTCTTCCATTTATCTTTATCCAAATCATACCTGCTCGATAACCAAGTTCAAAAATCACCCATCCGTGAAGCCTAATCCCTTCAGCTGAAGGGATTCTTCCTCCTGTGAACTCAGTTTTTCACCCTTCCACGGGTTTATATCTGTTTATATATAATGTTTCAGCTCCCTTACTCAACAATAAACTGCCGTAGGTCAAAAAGCCTTTTTTACATATCTTTATAATTTCACAGAATTTAGACATACTTAAGAGTTCAATAAGCCTATGCTAAATCGATGAAGTAATGAAAACATAACAGCTGAGAGTGTCCAGGATACTTACCCAGTAAGCTCTCTTAAGAACTAGTTAACTTCCCCATTCCACCCTCAGTATGCCAAGAAGCTTCTCTAGGAAAGGTGGTACTGGGAGGAAGGCAGCTCAAGATAAATGGCTATCAGCATTTCTCAAGAATCAGCCAAATAAGCTATAAAATCTTAACTACTATCTAAATCAAAAATGCCATGCTTACCATTTTTACAAGCTAAAGAGATTGGTTTAAAGGAAAATATTCCGAAGTACTATTTTACATATAATAACCGTGTCCAAAAAGTGTTGACTATCCTGAGAGGCCACGTTTTATAAAAATGTAAATAAATATGCTTTTATGGATAAATATGCTTCAGTTTTATGAGTCTTCTAAAGAAAAGGGGTATGTTTTCCTTCAAGTTGCTGAAGGAAAGGGGAAAAAAAAAACCTTTCAAACTTTGACTGGGAGGCTTATCTTTATAAATTAATGCATGGCGCTCATTGAGTGCCTGCTGTGCTCAGCAGCTGATCTGATTCTCTCACTCAGTCTTCCATGAGTTAGGATTATCCACAGCTTGTCAAGGAGAACAGTGAGACCCGGAGAGGTCGGCTAACTGCCCAGGTCACTCAACTGGCAGAAAGGGGATTCAAGCCCCCATGGGCTTGATTCTTTCTTGCTGTAGACCTTTGTTTTCTTGGAACTTTCCCGTCTTTTGGGAGGAAAACCACACATGGCCAGGGAAGGGAGTGGGAAAAAGAAGGGAGGGTGGATTAGAGGATGAGAAACAAGATGGAGGGCTTTTCTGTCAAACAGATCTAGGTTCCCATCTTACCACCTTCTCTGTATTGGACTTCTCTGATCGTCAGTTTCCTTCTCTGTAATAACATGAACCATTTGGAGCTGTTGGGAGGACTGTATAAAGTGATACATATGAGGATCCTGGCTCAATAAATGGAAGGTATTGGTAAAAACAACTGGTGTGGTCAACTTTAGTCTTATCCTGAACAGGGTGTTCTTGTAGATTTCCCTTTACTGGGTTATCAACTATTTCAGTGAAATGAACTGACTGACTTTTCACCCTACACAGATTTTGCTGAAATCACTATCTAATTTGTTATTGTTCTTTGGGGAGTTTTCTTGTCAAATATCTTAAAGCATTATATATGTATGTACGTATACACACACACACATATAATATTCAAACTGTTGCAGATCTTTGTCGAATCCCAAACCCACCAGCTAAGCGGCTCTCAACTACCTCACCTCCCATGATCTGTCATATAAGCAGAAGCTCCACTCTGTGCACAAATCTTGCCCAAAGGGATGAGACCCAGGAAGGGTCAATGCAGCCTCTACAGCAGCCTTTCTGCATCTTGTTTTACATTACCCAGGCATAATGATCATTATTTTTTCCTAGAGCAATCCTTTCTAAAGGCTCAGACCTGACAGAAGGGAATGGGCTAGGGAGGACCCTGGGACATGCAGGATGACATTTTTCCCTATTTCCCTCTCCCTAATTAGATTGGTTTTATCCTAAACCAATGGGTAGACGTTGATCTCTTAGGATACCCAAGTTAGAAAATATATGTATATATATATTTTTTTTTTTCTGGAATCATTTTGTATCATCCATCCAGAAGGTAAATAGGGATTTTATTTTATTTTTCTTTAGGATTTATTTATTTATTTGACAGAGAGAGAGAGAGAGCACAAGCAGGGAGAGCAGCAGAGGGAGAGGGAGAATCAGACTCCCCACTGAGCAAGGAGCCTGATTCGGGACTCGATCCCAGGACCCTGGGATCATGACCTGAGCCGAAGGCAGACACTCAACCCACTGAGTCACTCAGGTGAAATAGGGATTTTTATGGAGTGTCTGATTCCATGGTTAAATCTGAGGTGACCCAATACTTAGAGATGCAAATTCTTCTGCCTTCAAACTCGTGTGAAGCTTGAGCGATTGAGACAGTAGTGAAGGGTACCGAAAGAGATTAAACACCACTGATGAATTATCTTTTTATTGACCAATTATAGCCACAGATATTATTTATGGAAAAATGTTTATAATCTCTACATTGCTTGTGAGAAACATAAATTACTAACCAATATAATCATTTCATAATTGTGTACAATCTTTAGTCCTCAAAACAATTACACCTGAATTGAAGAAGAAAGTAATAAAATTGTCTATTTATAACTTAGAAATAACTTTATAAATATTTTGACAGAATGATCCAGATACCCATACTAATGAGCATACGTGTTTTTCCTAGCAAATAGTGTGGTTCTCATACCTCTACAATGCTGAGAATCTCTTGTTCTCTGGGGGAATATTTCACATACTAATTTATTCTCCCTTTATTCACAGAGAACTAAAATTGATGGAGCTACCCTTTTAATGTAGTACAAACATTTCTTAAAACTTAAGATCACATTTTTCTAAAAGATATGTTCAGATGTTTATACTTTTAATAATATGGCTATTTAAAACATAAACATAAAAAACATAAGACAAAATACAAGATTAAAAGTAGAATCTTGTTGTGGAACCAGCACCAAAAAAGGATTTTTATTGTTAAAATCTCCCTGAAAGCACTCTGCATTTATGAGATTAAGCTGTTGTGAAGTCTGTTTTATCTATCCCTGAAATTATTTTGTCAGTCTTTTTAACTATCTAAGTATTTTTTACAGTTAGAATTAAAAACCCAAACCTATCATTAGTATTCTTATAAATCCTTAGTAGAAAATCTGTTTACCAAGGAAAAGAAACAGAAAATTTCTTCTTAAGCAGGGGATGCGCTATAACCAGAAACAAAGCATGAATGATGTAAATTACACACTTTTCCAAATTTTTATTTTCTCTCTTAGAATGATAGAGAAGACAAATTATAGCCAAATATGCAAGGAAAGCTTGGTCATGTTTCCAGTACAAGGGATTAAGCTTTCTTCAGTGCTCCTGTACCATTCTACACTGGTTGCTGAGTGGCATTAGCATAATCCTGAATTATTAAGAAAATTAGAGGTCAGATTTACTTTACAGGAGAATTCGACCTCTCTGAATCAGGACTGAGAGGGTCGTAGCATTCCAGATGTGAGCCTGGTGGTAGGTGTAAAGTGCACCACATGGAGAGAATGTGCACAGTAAGGAAAAAGACAAATTACCCAGAGCTATTACTGTCATTAGTTCCATCAGCCTGGGAAGCCCTCCCACCGCATTTTCAGAGCAGTGTGTGGAGAGGGCCTGGGGCTTATCACATCTCGCAGGGGGTCGTCTTCTGCCGGGCATAGTCACATAGCTTGACATTTCAGTTAAAAAAAAAAAAAAGTCTGGGCCTTCATCCTCCATGCAGGCTTCTGTCTCTCAGCTCTACAACCAGTAGCTAAAATAAAGGGAGCCAGCCCACTGAAGGCTGCAATCATTTATCTGATGGCAGAATTGCTAGCCTTTCTAGAGGTGCACACTGTTCTTTCACAGAATCAGTTTTAAGCCAGGGACAATAAGCCTGGGGAACTATATTGTACCAGGGGCTCCTCTGGGGGTTGTTTCATTAACCTTTTGAATATTTTGCCATAATTAAAAGGTTAGGAAGCTATGCCATGAGAAATGCGATGAAATAACAGAACATACACAATAATGTTAGATGGACTATTACATTTAGACTGTACAATGGTAACCAATGAGAAGGGCGTAAGGGACCAGTTGATGTAACAAAGCCTTTTTCCCAGATGTTTTTGATTCTGGAAGTACACATGGATAATACTTATTATGAGATATTAAGCAAAAGAGCAGAATACAATATATACTTAGGCGTATTATATACACAACATATATACACATAATAATCATAACTAGGTAAGAATTTGTGCTTGTGGCGAGTTGTATGCAAAAGAGAAATGGGTTGGGCTAGGGTGGTATGATTTTTTTAATTGTCTTTTAATTATTTGTTAAATCCTTTTAATGGTGCATATTCTCCTCAGTTAAAAGAAGCCATAGGAGCAAAACATATACAAACATTTGCATGAAGGAAATAGGAACAACAGAAAGGAAAACAGATGTAAAAATATAAAGCATCTTCCACCTTGCCTAAAATCAAGAAAAAGCATAAAGACTCGGCACCCATCTCAACAGGGAACAAAGAAAAAGATGCACAGAACCAAGTAAGTTTATCCAAGAGAATAATACTTTCTTACACCCTTCATAATAATAATAATGGTAATGCCACATACAGAGTTTTTTACATAGTAGGCAAACATCAAACTAGCCCAACAACCCTTTCTTAAACACATGAAAAAGTGGTTCAGAGAAATTAAGTAACATGCCCAAGGTCAAAGAGCAAGTATTAATATCCAAGACTGCTTGACTCCAATAAATTACAGCATTCTCTCTCTGTCTCTCCACCTCTCCAACCCGATGTCTGTCTCTCTGTTTGTCTCTCTCTCATTATTTTATTAAATTCCAGGCCTCATTCTGAAACAGCCCTATTTTCTGTTTCTTCCTTGCCTTCAGCCCTTAATAAAGCAGTGCAGTTCTCATCTGACTTTGGCAGGTCTGATAGTCACTCATACTTTAATGTATATATAGTAAATAAATATTTGAGTACCTATTCTGCATTGTGCTGGTTCTGGGGTTACAAAGCTGAAAAAAATATATACTCTGGGCAACCAAAGGCAAGTGGGGGATACAAGCATGCAAGCAGGCAAAGGCACACAGCTGGGGCACATGACCTCGGCTTCTTGAGGAACTGGCATCTGAACTGAGAAACCAAAGGCTGAGTTGGGATTGGGCAGATGGATGGTGCATCATAGGAAATAATCCCTGTAGAGGGCCAAGGGGAGATAATCAAAAGAAGACAAAAACAAGACAAAACAAACATGGTACATTCCAGAAATTGAAAGTGACCCATAGAACTGGACTTAGAGAGCCAATGATAACCACACATTGTTGTACCTACAAGTCTTATTTTCTGAAGACCTGAAGGGTTTGCTTTTCAAGGAAAAAAATGATTCATGATGTCAAAAAGCAACACTTAAAACTTTTTAGGTTTTCCTTGATTGCGTATCAATAATAAAAATGGCTTTGTGAATAAACACATCAGAATTAAGTGTTATAAACGCAATTAATTTAAATATAATTGTGTCTCTAGCCACATATTCTGAGTCATTGGGCAACTTCTCTTGACTGGAGATTACTTTCCTTTTCTGCAAAATGGGATACACTTATCTTACATGTTTGTAGATGAGAAAGAGAAACAATATAAGGCTAGCACCTAGTCTGGTGCCTGGTACATAGAAGACAACTATTAAATGGTAGTTACAGTAGAAGAGTTTAGAGAGCCAAATGCCCGTAAGTCTCATTTTTGTGACAAGAAGAAGAAAGTGCCATTTTCTCATCAGCCTCACACTTGGTTCCTAGTCCTGACTGGCTGTTCAAATATAAGATTATTTCACTCATAGCAAACTTCAACCAGGTTAATGATTCTCAAGCCTTCCTGTCTTTCCCTACTTCCTATCGATTCCTATTTGATATAAGAATATGGGCTATGGATCAGTGGCTATAGGTCACAACAGAAGCCTTGATTCATTCAGGATACAGCCTCTGGGGACAGATAGGACATTACTAAACTAAGAAGAAGGTGTCACAAAAGATCTCATTTACTGCCTCTGTCATCCAGTCACCCATCTGGTTTATGCATGGCTTACTATAGCACTAATTAGTTCAATGCCAAGAGGTCTGGGGACTCTTGTAGAATTCTAACTTCATGAATTTATCCTGTGTTTTTTTTTTCAATTGTTAATTGCATTATGTCTTACAAAACCAAGACCTTCACTTAACTCTACAACTTTCCAAAACATGTTGCTTATGTATTCTTGCTATGCAATAGTGAGTGATTTCAGGCTGCCATTCTGATTTAGTGGGTGGTGGGGAAGGAAAGGATTCTCATTAAATCTCAAGTATAAAAATAGATTTATCATCATTAATTTTGAAGAAAAATGTTTTTTCTCTCTAGGAGAAAAACAATTTTCTGAAAACAAATGTAGCTTGGTTTGTTGTAGCATTTTTTTTCCCATGAAGACAATCAAGACTTTGTCTTTGAAAAAAGACAACCAGTGTCAGGTGATTGCAAATTAATCCAGCTATAAGAGGTAAATTATGTTTCCACTATTAATAGACTTTGTACATGATGTGCATTTTAGAAAGTACACAGGGTAAACACAAATGCTAATTTTTTCAGAAAAAAAATATAGATTAAATTGGAAAACATTTTATGTAACAATTCTGGATTCCACAAGGAATAGAGTAACTAAAACCTCTACAGTTATGGGGTGTCTTCGTTTTATTGCCTAATGCACTTTAACGTAATCCTAAAATTAGAGCCCGGGGGAAAAAAATGGAATCCCTATCATTCTGAGGGAAAAACAGCATTAAAGACATCACCATGACTAAACATTTTTAAAACAAAGTATTTCAACTATCTTCACCGAAGTCTTTTGCTTTGTCTAGTCGCACTTTTCCATACCACACCTTGTGCATTTACCCATCAGATGAGTGCTTCTTCCCTTTCTATTTCTTTTGTGTTGGCCCTCAAATCAAGTAAGCCTTTTTTCTTCTTCCTCGATTCATGGTTACCCTTACCAAAGATTTTATGTTTTATCCTCTTGGGTAGACTCTAAAGTATTGGGTGGGGGATAATTGATCTTCTAAAATTATTTTGAACTACAAATAATAACTAACCTCATGTGCTTGTGTTTGTTACTAGGTTTGGTTTTTATTTACTTGGGCTTGCAGTACAGGCAAGCCTACAGTTGTATATGCCCTATTATTTCACACAGAGCAAAGTAAAACTCAGAGGAACCATAAATTATCGGGAAGATTCCATTTCCAGAGAAGCAGATTATGGCAAATTTTATCACCGATTTTCTCTTGCCGTGGATGCCTTGGAGATGCAAAGCTGTATGCCACCTGTTTCTCCAGTGTTTTCAGAGTGGCCAAGCATCAGCTGGATGATGGCTCACAATCCAAAATGCAGGAGGATTTTGCTTCTTGCTACGTGAATTTCTAAGGCCCAACTGACTTCTTTACTTCCTGTCATTTTCACATGTGTTGCTTTTTTTCAGAGTCTTTTCAGCTGAGTTTTTAATAGTATGGTAATAGAGAGCCCAAGGAACATCACCTTCTGATGAAACACATATTTTAGCCTAGTGTCAACAAAACTAAGCAAATTGTTAACCTCTCAAATAGTTTTACAACATGCCAATAGACCTTTTTTCTCTTAGATTTTTGCCTAGTTTCTTATAATTACTGGATAATTACCTCTCCACACTCACTTTTTTCTGACAGCTTAGTTGTAGCCTCTGGGATTTTAACATCTAATTGATTTGTCCGCTTAGGTTGTGGATTCTTGAGTCTTGCTGAATTCAGCAAAGCCAGGCAACCAAAGGGGTTAAAAATATTTTGTAATTCTGTCCTCCAGAGCCTTTCTAAAAGGGTTAACAGAGGTGCCAGACTCTGGTACTTCTTCAGTCATTCTTCACAAATGTGGTAACTAGACTCAGTGAATACTTTGGCTATCAGAGTAGAGCTCTATAGAACCACTGCACTCAATAAATGTCCAATAACAATGGTGAGGAGTTAGATGAACTATATTTAAAGTATTTCCCCCCCCTAATTCCCCTCCTAAATCTGGCTTCCATCTTTGCCTCTTTATGGTATCCAATGATCTCAATTCAGCCAAGTTCAAAGGCATTTTCTCTGTCCTTATCTTCCTTGATCTTTCTGATGTATGGGGCACAGCTTTTCATACCTGCCCCTTTGAAGACTTCTGGCTTCAGTTCCTCAGACATTTCTATTGTCTTTTATTTTTCTTCATCACCATCCTGATCTCTTCACCTATTTCTCACATTTATAGGTCTTTTTTTCTTATACCTTCCCAGTCACTTTTCTTCCAACACATCTTTGATAATTACTATATTCATTGTGTCCTCTTGCTTTTTGTTTTTACTCTTCACAGATTCCTTTGTTTCACTGAGTTATATAGGTGAATAATGTACAGATACCCTCTAACACTGATCCATATCTTTTTGTACAGTCCCAGATACATCAAGGGCACATCAAAACTCAAATATGCAGTTTCAATATAGAATCAATGCAGTATATACAGATCTCATTTTCACTTTCTCAGGTGCTCACCACTTCTTCAAAAGTCAATTCTTCAGAGAAGTATTACTTAATTACTCTTCCTCAAATTCTCTGTGCCCTTTATCTGCTTGACTTTTCTTCCTAGCATCTGTCACTACTCTCTCTGTATTTATTTGCATGGCATTGGAAGGCAATCACAAAAATATAGGCTTCTTGAAGGCAAGAACTTTTTGCTTTGTTCACTGCTGAATAGCCAGCACGTAGAACAGTGCATGGCAAATAATAAGCACTAGATAAATATTTGAGTGAGTTAATGAATAAGTGAGTAAGGAAGTGAACACATGCATGATTTATTCAGAATCTGTCATTCTGGTTCAGAACCTTAGAGTTATCCTTGAGTTCTTACTATCTCAAAGCTCTACTCTATATTCTGTTGTATGAGGGTAAGGCTAAGCTAATGTAATAAATGGGGCCACTAAGAGTTCAGTGGCTTAAAGAAGGTAAAAATTTGTTTCTCAATTCGAATGTAGGCTGAATGCTTCAGGTGAGTAGGCAGCTGCATTCCCCAAAGTTATTTAGAACATTGGTTATTTCCATCATGTTGTTCCACCATACCCATAGGGCACTTTCATCATCTGCCCAATTAAAGCTGGACTTTCGTGGGTTCTAGCTAATGGGAAGGCAAAAGAGAACATAAAGGAAGCACATCCCCAAGGCTAGAATAACCTACATTATTTCTGCCTAGATTCTGTCGGCAAGGATGAGGTCATGTGCACCCACCCTCCAACCTGTAAAGGAACCTAGGCGACATGGCCAATCCATGTGCTTATGAAGAAATGGAAAACAAATGTTGATGGGCCACTGCCAGTCTCCTCCACATCAGTCAATTTCTCAGAATATCTCTCAAACCAATGCTTTTCTTTTCTTCTCATGCTGCCTATAAAAAAGTCCATCCTTTGCCTGAAACCGCTATGCTCCTTGACTTGCTTTTTTTCTAGCCTTCAGTCTTTCATCTCACAAGCCTATCTCATTCCAAAAACCAAATGACTTCTCCAAATTATAACTATTTTTAGTTCCTTGTCTCAGAATGCCGTGGTTAACAATTCCTACCTATGCGAAGTCTGAATTATTTGTTATGGATTTCGGGGCTCATCAGCCTCCACGACTTCACAAGGATAAAGGGTAAAAAGATAAAGGAGTCCAGCACATATTACATATACTAGTCCACATTCATAGGTCTGTCTTTCCTAGAGTGTTTTTTTAGAAAGGAGACTTAAATTTTCAGTTATATAACATCACAATATTTTTCTTTTTCTTCAAGGCCCAGGGTATAAGTGACTTTCAGATCAGTAGTTGATGATGGAACTTAAAAGTCACAAAATAAAACTGTGACCCGGACTTGGCTTAAAAACAAATCTGTATCATGAGAGCATTAATATAAGCAATTAAATTCCCTCAAACAATAGTTTCTCTATACACCTTCTGTAAAAGTCCATTTTTAAGGCAGAAGTACTCATTATGTGTTCTGAGGACCTCTAAAGGGGTGTCCCTGAAACTTTTTCAGGAGGTCTAGGAGGTCAAAACTCTTTTCATAATAATGCTAAAAAATTATTTACCTTTTTATTTTCATTCTCTCACAAGTGGACATGGAGTTTTCCAGAGGCTACCTGATGTGTGATATTGCCACAGATTGAATAACGAAGCAGATATGATAATTAAGCTCTCTTCTATTAAGCCAGATACTTAAAAGATTTGCAAAATTAGAAAACTCTGCCACTCCTCTCACTAATTTTTTTGTTTTGTGACCTATACTTATTTTTCATTAAAAAGTTATTTATGGTAGGGCGCCTGAGTGGCTCAGTCGTTAAGCGTCTGCCTTTGGCTCAGGTCATGATCCTGGGGTCCTGGGATCAAGTCCCACATCGGGCTCCCTGCTCAGCAGGAAGCCTGCTTCTCCCTCTCCTCCTCCCCCCACTTGTTCTCTCTCTCTCTTTCTCTCAAATAAATAAATAAACAAAATCTTTAAAAAAAAGTTATTTATGGTAATGTTATTTTAAATGAATAATAAATATTGCAAAGTCCTCATTTTTAACTTATCATACAGCAAATATTAATAGATATAATTCAGATAAACAAAAGCTTTTTGAGATCCTCAATAATTCTGCAGAGTGTAAAGGGGTCCTGAAATCAAAAAGTTTGAGAGTCATAGCTTTCAGGGGATAAATTACAGTTTTGCTAATTTATTGCGTCCAGTGGCGTCACCATTCAGCATCTCTCCTCAATTCCTGGAAGCAAGGAGAGTGGGCATCACTGAAAATGTCTATAAAATAGTTTCCATTCTCTGATCTAATACAGTCCCCACTGAAGTCATCAAGGACAGAGCATTGCTTCTTTGATGTTCTGCTCTTAAACGTATGAAGGAAAGAAGAAGGAATTGAGAATTGTGCTGAGAAACAGGTACAGAGGTCATTAGGAAAACGGGCTCTGTGGACTCTCATGCATAACTAATGACTGTAAAGTGCTTTACAGATAGAAAAGTGTCATGTCATGGCAGAAACTACCACTATGCATCTTTTGCTCTAGGAGAAACTGCCTCCTTTCTTGATATTCCTTATGAAGATTTAAAATATTCTTAGTCTGTATAGTGATTCTGGAAGATTTCAACTTGAATAACCAAAACAACATTCATGATGAATAACATTTGTCATTTATACTCTTGGACCATCACTCAATTCTGTAATGTTACAGATTCTATTCTGATGCTAGCCACTTAGCTTTGCCCTAGAGAAAACTCTACACCATGGTCAAAGGCTGCCATAATACACATTACAAATGCATACATTTATCCACAAGAATGATTTCATAGAGTCCATCACCACTACAAAATGAAAACATCATGATGAAAGCATCACTCAAATTCCAGTAAATAATTCAATGGAAACAACTTCCTATATGTTGAGTCATCATTATATAACCAGGTTTGGTCCCAGGTCTTGGTGTAGAGGAGCTATTGGATTTGCCTGGAAGGAGTATTTCTGAACTATTAGTTAAATAGGGGTTATTCCAAAAATTCTAAAAGGTGGTGGGGGGGGGTGTTTTCAGGCCTTTTTAAAAAATAATACATCTATTTTTAAAGTCAGTTCTAATCCAGCCACTTCATATGCTCATTTGCACCTGCAAGACTAACATTATCTGGGCTTAGACGTGATGGAAACTACTTTTTAGGTCATTTAGCCCTAGCATACTTGCTATAAAGACATTGCTGGGTGAAGTATCTCCAAGCCCTGTTTTGCACATGACACATAAAGACATTTTCCATTAACATTAATGAGACCTATGAATCCATTGATGGGATAATAGAACTAAAAAAGGTGAGGTTTTATTGGTGATATACCATCTTTCATCCAAGTGCTTAACTTCTCGTAAATAGGCAGAAATTTGGCTGTGCATAAAATTCAAGAGTGACTACTGTCTCTGAAGTTGTAAAGACTCCAAGGATACATCATAGTTTTAAAAATATGAAATGTACATTGATACAAATACAGAATTCTAAGTAGTGATCTCTAAAATATTTCCATGTATTACTGTAGAAAGTGAAGGATTTCAGAATTTACTAAGCATTTTCATTCTCCAGAAACTGGTAATCTATATGTTCCACATTTAATCATTTTAGACATCAGCATTCATTGTTAGTGGAAGCAATTAATTGCATTTTACAAATAAAGTCACCCATCTTGTTTTATGAATTAAATCTTAAATGTATTTGGGTTGACAAGCTATTTTAATTTCAAGTATTTCTTTTTGAGAACTGATATCCCAGAATAAAAATTTTTGACTACTGTAAAATGTTAAATAACTAGCAGGTATATACTGTGAGTTTAAAATGAGATTTTTCACTATTTGGTCCATAAGTATTTTTCCCTTTATTGCTTAAGATACACTGTTCTGTTTCCTGCTAGTCCTCTCCTAAAATAAAATACACTTTTTGCTTTGCTAAAGTTATTTTTAAAGTAAACTTCCTGTACATACTAAAAAACAAATTAATAGTTGTTCTAATAAGTAATCATTGAAATTTTTAAGACAAAAAGTGTTTTTACCTAGGTGTGGGCATTTTTTTAATGAAGGAAAAGAAGACTTATTTAAAACTAATTAAGAATATAGGTAACTTATCAAAATGACTGCAGGATAGAACCTGCATAAGTAACATTTTGCCAATGATACCTTTGCCGTGTACTGAACAGCTAGTTTACTGCTATTACAGGACTATGAGCAAATAGATATAACATTTTGTAGAAATATTAATTAAAAAGTTACTAGGAAAAAGTAAAATCCTTCATAGCCCTTAAAAGTTAATTCCCACCATATTTTACTTTATCATATTCAGTGGCCTGTCTAGTATTATCTCCATATACCTGCTAAGTATAACAAGTTTCAAACAACACATTGTATTTGTGACAGGTCAAAATAAACAGCAACCCTTACCCATGAGAACAAGACAAGTCAGTGCCTGAGTACAGTTAAGAATTATTTTCTGGAGAAAGACTATTTTTCCAATCTCCTTACTGAAATTCGTCAATTTCATGAAACTTGGGTTTTTGTCTTGCTTTGTCTTTTTTTCATCTAACACACAGTTGTGAGGCTGAGACTAGGCAGGGAAAGCATGATACGGATTTGTGGTGCCTCCAAAGCTGGGAGATGGTGGTGTTTGTATTACCACCACATTAAGCACATAACCAAATTACTCTCACCCACATCTATGATTAGTTTTCAAACAGAGGCAATATTATCTATTCCATGCCAGTGACACACACATACACAGAATGTTGTTTGCAAACGACAAGAATAGTGAATAACAAGATATAACTAGAAACTCTCCCTCCTTTCTGAAACAAGAGAAAAATCCCATAGGGAAGGACCAAAATTATAATTAATTTAACCTCAATTAATCTGAAATGCAAGCCACAAATCCTTGATTATAAATCCCCAAGTTTGGCTATTTGTCCTTCTAAAAAAGAGCACTGCAAGCAATCCCTGTCCCAGTGGTCCCCTTGCTCCCAAGCGATGGCAGTGCCAGCTTCTCTGTGGTAGAAGCCAGCTGGAGGATCAAGGAAGACCCATGGTTTGCCCAATGAAGCGGTCACGAAAACACTGGAGAGTCACGTCACTTCTTTGTGCTCATGGGGAAGGAAAGGGCGCTCCGCCGCTCTGGGACACCCTGTCCAAGATGGT
Source organism: Neomonachus schauinslandi (assembly GCF_002201575.2). Lineage (NCBI taxonomy): Eukaryota > Metazoa > Chordata > Mammalia > Carnivora > Phocidae > Neomonachus > Neomonachus schauinslandi. The sequence continues at coordinate 114,131,078 of NC_058409.1, forward strand.
GACGCATCTTTCTCGGTCTACTGAAAGGTGGGGGGCGGAGGGAGCAGCTTATTACTGCACTAAATGTTTTTATTGATCGCCCTTGAGTCAGAGCTCACTGACCCCGCAAACCATAAATGGCTATAGCGCAGAACTGCCATTTCCAGGCAGCAAGAAGATATACCGGATTAGTCCAAGACACCTCGCCCTAGGCTTTCTCCACAGTCCCTCCACCCACTCCGCCTCCGGGGTTCAGAGTAAAGAAAAGGGCAGCAGCGGGTTTCCCCGGAGGCCCTCCCGGGGGGGCCTGGATAGAAGCGAGGAGGCAGGACTGAGTTGCGGAAAGCGCTCTCCCTCGCGGTGCCGGAGCGGACAGCTGGGCGCTGGTGCACACCCCCACCCAGAGTTGGTGGCCAGAACGCGAAGCGGCCGGGGCGCGGGTCCAAGAAAACAAATGACTGTTCTGCAGCATTCCCATTAAACAATAAAGCAAGCTGTAAAGCCTCAGGTGCTGTGTTTGTTGTGCCGTCTGTGCTGAGCGGTGGCTCCGGCAAGGGTGAGCGGAGCGCACTGGGCCGGGGGAGCGCCTCTTCGGCTGATTCCAGGGAAAGATAAGGAGCCGCCGAGCCACCAGCTCTGTCTAGACTCGCGACCTCACAAGTCAAGCGCCTTGTTTGGATTAGCCCTCCAGATCTGCCAACCTGATCAACTCCTGAAAGAGAAGGGCCCAGCAACACCCTTTTTTCCTCTCACGGACCACGATTGTCCCTTCTTTAAGGGATCAAGGGTTGACTTGCCTGCAGGAGTCGCGGGGCTGGTTAGACCAGTGTCGGTCCCCGCTTCTTAGCGCCCACCCACAGGAAACGCACCAGAGGGAAGAACCACCAGGAAGATCGGCAAAAATAAGTAGCCATCTCAATCAAATCCATAAATAACACCACCCTGAAATAAACACGAACTTTCAATCAATGGAATGGAAAGAGGATCCCAGGCAAGGAGAGGGCTAAGTAGAATCTCCCACAGGACTGTCCTAAAGTGCCTTTTCCCCCCCACCTGGCGAAAAGCAATCTTAATCCACATCTTTTTCTCCAAATCTAGGCGTCCTTTTTTGGAGGGGGTGGAGGGAGGGGAGAAGCTTTTCTTTTTAGAACGCTTTGCTTATCATCGCCGAGCGCTTTTCCAAAGGATAATTAGGCAGAAAGATTTGGAAAATAAATTTATTTAAAAAAATAAAGAGTCAAGTAGTCTTAAGTGTGGCTCTGGGGAGAAACTGGTTTCTCCAAGGCACAGAAACTGGCTTCTCAGAGCTAACAGCTTAAGCGCCATAAAAATTAAAGGATGTGATAGTAACAATGCTCACAGCAAACACTCAGCAGCGTTCCCTCCCGCCCCTCCCCCTCCTTCGCTCCCTGTGAACCAACTTCTCTGTCTACACTTCAGAAGTCTCCGGGAGGTGTGGATAGATCCTCCATCACGACTTGGGACATTGTAAGCTGTGAAGTTTATGTTTGTGGCGCCTGGGCTCAAACAGCCATTCAGTGGCTTGCTCAGTTATCAAGAAAACAACAATCAGAAAAGATCAGTAAACAGAATCGGCTGCCAGCGCCCTGAATTAACCACTTGCATTTTAGTTTAAAAACGTTGACCCACACTGTACAAGTTAATTGTTTTTATTTTAAATAGTTAATGAGAATTCAAGATTTGGGGGCATTTTTGAAAGTAACACTTTTTAAATAAATGCGCACACACACAAAAATGCTTTACCCTTTTCTCCCTGCACGTCCCTCCAAAGAAAATTTGACTGCCTTGTTGTTGTGACTAATCTTTGTTGATTAGCAGAAAGGAAGTAAATAGCCCTTAATGAATAAAACTCAAGCATAATTTGGATTATAAATCTCCCTTACAAAAATTGACTAAACTTTACAAATAAGAAAATAAGTACTTTCTGCTTAGTTTACTTGTACTAGGGGTGGGATTAAAAACCCAAACTGATTGAGTTCTGTCCAAATTTAGCTCTTCTGGTGGTTTGGACAGAATTTTTAACTTTTTCCTTCTTTTCTTAAGAAAATGGAAAAGACTAAATAAATCCACATGGGATTTACAAGAGATATTTCATTGAGAACGATCTTATGGCTTAAAGATTCAAGGTGCTAGGGAAATGCCAAGTACTTGTAGGTACCTTAAAAGCACATTGTCTTATAGCTAGTAGTCGAAAGACCAAAAAAGAGGTCAATGCAATGAGTTTAACAAGCTTATTAGGGTGAATAGCAGCAGAGTATTACAAAGTCATCCAATCTTGAATTGCAAAAAACAAAAAACAAAAACCAAAAAAAACCAAAAAACCTGTAAATTGGTAAGTGGGTACACACACCCACGAAGAATGTCAAATAACCAGAAATGTTATTTCAATGAAGAAAAAAGTCTCTTCAAATGATTCTAACTTAGAAAGGAACTTTTTTAATGGTAAGGAAAACCAGGCCCATTTAATGAACAGGAAAGAGAGACGGTAGACTGAAATAGATGTTATTGCTCTGAAACAATGGAGGGGGGGAATCCTGAGTATCGATATTGATATGGAGTGCCTGATTTAAGGAGAGCATCCTGGATGTTTTTAGGTGCATTAAGTTCTAGCTTGCAGAAGCTGAAGGAAATGAGTCATAATGTCCAGAAGGAAAAATTCAGAGTAATAAGGGGAGGGAGGATCAAAGATAATAGCAAACAGGAGGAATTTCATTAGAAGAGCACAGCTCAAAGCTAGGTCTCCAGAGGTGTGCAGGGAAAAGGAGAGTATGTGCAAGAGATGGTTTGCAAACAAGGAGACATTTCAGCTACACATTTTAGAGCACATGCTGAGGAGTCTAGAGGGGAACACACCTTTCATATGAATAATACAAGAACTAGAATGCTATCGACCCATCAATCCATTCTCAGCCATCAGGCAACAAATATCTTGAATCTAGCGAGTGAAACCAAATCGTTCATCACTCCTCTCCCAAATTACTGTACTTAAATTCAAGCTGTGGACCTCAGAAAAGTCTGACATCTAAATATGTAAAACATCACCTCCTTCCCCACCCCCCTAATCTTAGGAAGAAATGTCAGAATGAGAAAGCATCACAAAGATGTGTGCCTCACTTAAGTCCCTCCATTGCATTCAAATCCTAAATAAAATTTTCCCATCTAACCTCTACAGAGTCCACCAGAGGCTATGGCTGGGGAAGGGCATTTAATGGTTTCCAAACCAGGGCTTGGGCGGTCAGTAACTTTGCAGACACCAATATTCACGTTAGACCTGCCATCTTTGCAATTATCAGTTAGCCATCCCAGGTATGATGGGGAGAAAAAGGAAAACTGAAAAGGCAGGCAAATAGAAATAGTGAACAGAAAGGTAAAAGAGCCAAGTCTGATGGGAGACATTAGAGAGAGCGGGAGAGGGGAGAGATAGAAATAGATAGAAGATAGATAGATGATAGATGATAGATAGATAAATAGATAGATAGATGATAGATAGATAGATAGATAGATAGATAGATAGATAGATAGATAGATAGAT